>NW_027139389.1:0-254635 GCF_035084215.1 Heptranchias perlo
TCTTCCTCCTCCTGCAGCGACACCCTCTGTCGGGAGGAGTAACTGCAACCACTCCCTGCAGCGACACCCTCTGTCCGGGAGGAGTAACTGCAACCACTCCCTGCAGCGACACCCTCTGTCTGGGAGGAGTAACTGCAACCACTCCCTGCAGCGACACCCTCTGTCCGGGAGGAGTAACTGCAACCACTCCCTGCAGCGACACCCTCTGTCCGGGAGGAGTAACTGCAACCACTCCTGCAGCGACACCCGCTGTCCGGAGGAGTAACTGCAACCACTCCCTGCAGCGACACCGACTGTCCGGGAGGAGTAACTGCAACCACTCCCTGCAGCGACACCCTCTGTCCGGGAGGAGTAACTGCAACCACTCCCTGCAGCGACACCCTCTGTCCGGAGGAGTAACTGCAACCACTCCCTGCAGCGACACCCGCTGTCCGGGAGGAGTAACTGCAACCACTCCCTGCAGCGACACCCTCTGTCCGGGAGGAGTAACTGCAACCACTCCCTGCAGCGACACCCTCTGTCCGGGAGGAGTAACTGCAACCACTCCCTGCAGCGACACCCTCTGTCCGGGAGGAGTAACTGCAACCACTCCCTGCAGCGACACCCTCTGTCCGGGAGGAGTAACTGCAACCACTCCCTGCAGCGACACCCTCTGTCCGGGAGGAGTAACTGCAACCACTCCCTGCAGCGACACCCTCTGTCCGGGAGGAGTAACTGCAACCACTCCTGCAGCGACACCCCTCTGTCCGGGAGGAGTAACTGCAACCACTCCCTGCAGCGACACCCTCTGTCCGGGAGGAGTAACTGCAACCACTCCCTGCAGCGACACCCTCTGTCCGGGAGGAGTAAATGCAACCACTCCCTGCAGCGACACCCTCTGTCCGGGAGGAGTAAATGCAACCACTCCCTGCAGCGACACCCGCTGTCCAGGAGGAGTAACTGCAATCACTCCCTGCAGCGACACCGACTGTCCGGGAGGAGTAACTGCAACCACTCCTGCAGCGACACCCTCTGTCCGGGAGGAGTAACTGCTCCTCCCCCTGCAGCGACGAAAGAGTGACAAATCCCCAGGACCAGATGGTTTCCATCCCAGGGATTTAAAGGAAGGAGGTGAGCAGATTGCAGATGCCCGAACTATAATCTTCGATACTATTGGTGTGTTACTGGTATTTCACTGTCATTCAGTGTACCATTTGTTTGTCTTTTTTTATATTCGTTCGCGGGATGTGGGCATCGCTGGGCGAGGCCGGCATTTATTGCCCATCCCTAATTGCCCCTTGAGAAGGTGGTGGTGAGCCGCCTTCTTGAACCGCTGCAGTCCGTGTGGTGAAGGTTCTCCCACAGTGCTGTTAGGAAGGGAGTTCCAGGATTTTGACCCAGCGACGATGAAGGAACGGCGATATATTTCCAAGTCGGGATGGTGTGTGACTTGGAGGGGAACGTGCAGGTGGTGTTGTTCCCATGTACCTGCTGCTCTTGTCCTTCTTGGTGGTAGAGGTCGCGGGTTTGGGATGTGCTGTCGAAGAAGCCTTGGCGAGTTGCTGCAGTGCATCCTGTGGATGGTACACACTGCAGCTACTGTGCGCCGGTGGTGAAGGGAGTGAATGTTTCGGGTGGTGGATAGGGTGCCAGTCAAGCGGGCTGCTTTGTCCTGGATGGTGTCGAGCTTCTTGAGTGTTGTTGGAGCTGCACTCATCCAGGCAAGTGGAGAGTATTCCATCACACTCCTGACTTGTGCCTTGCAGATGGTGGAAAGGCTTTGGGGAGTCAGGAGGTGAGTCTCTCGCCACAGAATACCCAGCCTCTGACCTGCTCTCGTAGCCACAGTATTTATATGGCTGGTCCAGTTAAGTTTCTGGTCAATGGTGACCCCCAGGATGTTGATGGTGGGGGATTCGGTGATGGTAATGCCGTTGAATGTCATGGGGAGGTGGTTGGATTCTCTCTGGTTGGAGATGATCATTGCCTGGCACTTATCTGGTGCGAATGTTACTTGCCACTTATCAGCCCAAGCCTGGATGTTGTCCAGGTCTTGCTGCATGCGGGCTCGGACTGCTTCATTATTTGAGGGGTTGCGAATGGAACTGAACACTGTGCAGTCATCAGCGAACATCCCCATTTCTGACCTTATGATGGAGGGAAGGTCATTGATGAAGCAGCTGAAGATGGTTGGGCCGAGGACACTGCCCTGAGGAACTCCTGCAGCAATGCCCTGGGGCTGAGATGATTGGCCTCCAACAACCACTACCATCTTCCTTTGTGCTAGGTATGACTCCAGCCACTGGAGAGTTTTTCCCCTGATTCCCATTGACTTCAATTTTACTAGGGCTCCTTGGTGCCACACTCGGTCAAATGCTGCCTTGATGTCAAGGGCAGTCACTCTCACCTCACCTCTGGAATTCAGCTCTTTTGTCCATGTTTGGACCAAGGCTGTAATGAGGTCTGGAGCCGAGTGGTCCTGGCGGAACCCAAACTGAGCATCGGTGAGCAGGTTATTGGTGAGTAAGTGTCGCTTGATAGCACTGTCGATGACACCTTCCATCACTTTGCTGATGATTGAGAGTAGACTGATGGGGCGGTAGTTGGCCGGATTGGATTTGTCCTGCTTTTTGTGGACAGGACATACCTGGGCAATTTTCCACATTGTCGGGTGGATGCCAGTGTTGTAGGTGTACTGGAACAGCTTGGCTAGAGGCGCGGCTAGTTCTGGAGCACAAGTCTTCAGCACTACAGCCGGGATGTTGTCGGGGCCCATAGCCTTTGCTGTATCCAGTGCACTCAGCCGTTTCTTGATATCATGTGGAGTGAATCGAATTGGCTGAAGACTGGCTTCTGTGATGGTGGGGATATCGGGAGGAGGCTGAGATGGATCATCCACTCGGCACTTCTGGCTGAAGATGGTTGCAAACGCTTCAGCCTTGTCTTTTGCACTCACGTGCTGGACTCCGCCATCATTGAGGATGGGGATTTTTGCAGAGCCTCCTCCTCCCGTTAGTTGTTTAATTGTCCACCACCATTCACGACTGGATGTGGCAGGACTGCAGAGCTTTGATCTGATCCGTTGGTTGTGGAATCGCTTCGCTCTGCCGATAGCATGTTGCTTCCGCTGTTTAGCATGCATGTAGTCCTGAGTTGTAGCTTCACCAGGTTGGCACCTCATTTTTAGGTACGCCTGGTGCTGCTCCTGGCGTGCTCTTCTACACTCCTCATTGAACCAGGGTTGATCCCCTGGCTTGTTGGTAATGGTAGAGTGAGGAATATGCCGGGCCATGAGGTTACAGATTGTGCTGGAATACAATTCTGCTGCTGCTGATGGCCCACAGCGCCTCATGGATGCCCAGTTTTGAGCTGCTAGATCCATTCTGAATCTATCCCATTTAGCACGGTGGTAGTGCCACACAACATGTTGGATGGTGTCCTCAGTGCGAAGACGGGACTTCATCTCCACGAGGACTGTGCGGTGGTCACTCCTACCAATACTGTCATGGACAGATGCATTTGCGACAGGTAGATTGGTGAGGACGAGGCCAAGTAAGTTTTTCCCTCGTGTTGGTTCGCTCACCACCTGCCGCAGGCCCAGTCTGGCAGCTATGTCCTTCAGGACTCGGCCAGCTCGGTCAGTAGTGGTGCTACCGAGCCACTCTTGGTGATGGACATTGAAGTCCCCCACCCAGAGTACATTCTGTGCCCTTGCTGCCCTCAGTGCTTCCTCCAAGTGTTGCTCAACATGGAGGAGGACTGATTCATCAGCTGAGGGAGGACGGTAGGTGGTAATCAGCAGGAGGTTTCCTTGCCCATGTTTGACCTGATGCCATGAGATTTCATGGGGTCCGGAGTCAATGTTGAGGACTCCCAGGGCCACTCCCTCCTGACTGTATATCACTGTACCACCACCTCTGGTGGGTCTGTCCTGCCGGTGGGACAGGACATACCCAGGGATGGTGATGGAAGAGTCTGGGACATTGGCTGAAAGATATGATTCTGTGAGTATGGTTATGTCAGGCTGCTGCTTGACTAGTCTGTGGGACAGCTCTCCCAATTTTGGCACAAGTCTCCAGATGTTCATAAGGAGGACCTTGCAGGGTCGACTGGGCTTGGTGTTTTGCCGTTGTCGTGTCCGGTGCCTCGTGGTCCGATGCCGGGTGGTCCGTCCGGTTTTATTCTTATTGTGACTTTTCGTAGCGAGATTTTACAACTGAGTGGCTTGCTGGGCCATTTCAGAGGGCAATTAAGAATCAACCACATTGCTGTGGGTCTGGAGTCACATATAGGCCAGACCGGGTAAGGGCGGCAGGTTTCCTTCCCTAAAGGACATTGGTGAACCAGATGGGTTTTTATGACAATCCGGTAGTTTCATGGCCACCATTACTGATACTAGTATTTTAATTCCAGATTTCACTGTCATTCAGTGTACCATTTGTGTGTTACTTGTATTTCACGATCATTCGATGTACTGTTGGTGTGTTACTCGTATTTCACGATCATTCAGTGTACCATTTGTGTGTTACTGGTATTTCACTGTCATTCGATGCACTATTGGTGTGTTACAGGTATTTCACTATCATTCGGTGTACTATTGGTGTGTTACTGGTATTTCACTATCATTCGGTGTACTATTGGTGTGTTACTGGTATTTCACTATCATTCGGTGTACTATTGGTGTGTTACTGGTATTTCACTATCATTCGGTGTACTATTGGTGTGTTACTGGTATTTCACTATCATTCGGTGTACTATTGGTGTGTTACTGGTATTTCACTATCATTCGGTGTACTATTGCTGTGTTACTGGTATTTCACTATCATTCATAGAGTCATAGAGTCATAGAGTTATACAGCACGGATAGAGGCCCTTCGGCCCATCGTGTCCGCGCCGGCCATCAAGCCCTGTCTACTCTAATCCCATATTCCAGCATTTGGTCCGTAGCCTTGTATGCTATGGCATTTCAAGTGCTCATCCAAATGCTTCTTGAATGTTGTGAGGGTTCCTGCCTCCACAACCCTTTCAGGCAGTGAGTTCCAGACTCCAACCACCCTCTGGGTGAAAAAGTTCTCTCTCAAATCCCCTCTAAACCTCCCGCCTTTTACCTTGAATCTATGTCCCATTGTTATAGAACCCTCAACGAAGGGAAAAAGCTCCTTAGTATCCATCCTATCTATGCCCCTCATAATTTTGTACACCTCAATCATGTCCCCCCTCAGCCTCCTCTGCTCCAAGGAAAACAAACCCAATCTTCCCAGTCTCTCTTCATAGCTGAAGCGCTCCAGCCCTGGTAACATCCTGGTGAATCTCCTCTGCACCCTCTCCAAAGCGATCACATCCTTCCTGTAGTGTGGCGACCAGAACTGCACACAGTACTCCAGCTGTGGCCTAACCAGTGTTTTATACAGCTCCATCATAACCTCCTTGCTCTTATATTCGGTGTCCCATTGGTGTGTTACTGGTATTTCACGATCATTCAGTGTACCATTTGTGTGTTACTGGTATTTCACAATCATTCAATGTACTTTTGGTGTGTTACTGGTATTTCACTATCATTCGATGTACCATTGGTGTGTTACTGGTATTTCACTATCATTCGATGTACTATTGGTGTGTTACTGGTATTTCACTATCATTCGATGTACTATTGGTGTGTTACTGGTATTTCACCATCATTCGGTGTATTATTGGTGTGTTACTGTTATTTCAATATCATTCGGTGTACTATTGGTGTGTTACTGGTATTTCACTGTCATCCAGTGAACTATTGGTGTGTTACTGGTATTTCACTATCATTTGGTGTACTATTGGTGTGTTACTGGTATTTCACTATCATTCAGTGTACTATTGGTGTGTTACTGGTATTTCACTATCATTCAATGTACCATTGGTGTGTTACTGGTATTTCACTGTCATTCGATGTGCCATTGGTGTGTTGCTGGTATTTCACTATCATTTGGTGTACTATTGGTGTGTTATTGGGATTTCACTATCATTCGATGTTGCATTGGTGTGTTCCGGGTATTTCACTATCATTTGGTGTACTATTGGTGTGTTACTGGTATTTCACTATCATTTGCTGTGCTCTTGGTGTGTTACTGGTATTTCAATATCATTTGGTGTATCATTGGTGAGTTGCTGGTATTTCACTGTCATTCGGTGTACCATTGGTGTGTTACTGGTATATCACTATCATTCGATGTTCCATTGGTGTGTTCCTGGTATATCACTATCATTCGATGTACTATTGGTGTGTTGCTGGTATTTCACGATCATTTGGTGTACGATTGGTGTGTTGCTGGTATTTCACTATCATTTGATGTACCATTGGTGTGTTACTGGTATTTCACTATCATTCGATGTACTTTTGGTGTGTTGCTGGTATTTCACGATCATTCGATGTACTATTGCTGTGTTACTGGTATTTCACCATCATTTGGTGTACTATTGCTGTGTTACTGGTATTTCACTATCATTCGGTGTACTATTGCTGTATTACTGGTATTTCACTATCATTCGGTGTACTATTGCTGTGTTACTGGTATTTCACTCTCATTCGGTGTACTATTGCTGTGTGACTGGTATTTCACTATCATTCGGTGTACTATTGGTGTGTTACTGGTATTTCACGATCATTCGGTGTACTATTGGTGTGTTACTGGTATTTCACTATCATTCGGTGTACTATTGCCGTGTTACTGGTATTTCACTATCATTCGGTGTACTATTGGTGTGTTACTGGTATTTCACTATCATTCGGTGTACTATTGGTGTGTTACTGGTATTTCACTATCATTCGATGTACCATTTGTGTGTTACTTGTACTTTACTATCATTCGATGTACTATTGGTGTGTTAATGGTATTTCACTATCAGTGTACCATTTGTGTGTTACTGGTATTTTACTATCATTCGATGTACTTTTGGTGTGTTACTGGTATTTCACTATCATTCGGTGTACTATTGCTGTGTTACTGGTATTTCACTATCATTCGGTGTACTATTGGTGTGTTACTGGTATTTCACGATCATTCGGTGTACTATTGGTGTGTTACTGGTATTTCACTATCATTCGGTGTACTATTGCTGTGTTACTGGTATTTCACTATCATTCGATGTACCATTTGTGTGTTACTTGTATTTCACTATCATTCGATGTACTTTTGGTGTGTTACTGGTATTTCACTATCATTCAGTGTACCATTTGTGTGTTACTGGTATTTCATAGAATCATAGAATCATAGAAGTTACAACATGGAAACAGGCCCTTCGGCCCAACATGTCCATGTCGCCCAGTTTATACCACTAAGCTAGTCCCAGTTGCCTGCACTTGGCCCATATCCCTCTATACCCATCTTCCCCATGTAACTGTCCAAATGCTTTTTAAAAGACAAAATTGTACCCGCCTCTACTACTGCCTCTGGCAGCTCGATCCAGACACTCACCACCCTTTGAGTGAAAAAATTGCCCCTCTGGACCCTTTTGTATCTCTCCCCTCTCACCTTAAATCTATGCCCCCTCGTTATAGACTCCCCTACCTTTGGGAAAAGATTTTGACTATCGACCTTATCTATGCCCCTCATTATTTTATAGACTTCTATAAGATCACCCCTTAACCTCCTACTCTCCAGGGAATAAAGTCCCAGTCTATCCAACCTCTCCCTATAAGTCAAACCATCAAGTCCCGGTAGCATCCTAGTAAATCTTTTCTGCACTCTTTCTAGTTTAATAATATCCTTTCTATAATAGGGTGACCAGAACTGTACACAGTATTCCAAGTGTGGCCTTACTAATGTCTTGTACAACTTCAACAAGACATCCCAACTCCTGCATTCAATGTTCTGACCAATGAAACCAAGCATGCCGAATGCCTTCTTCACCACCCTATCCACCTGTGACTCCACTTTCAAGGAGCTATGAACCTGTACTACTAGATCTCTTTGTTCTATAACTCTCCCCAACACCCTACCATTAACGGAGTAAGTCCTGGCCCGATTCGATCTACCAAAATGCATCACCTCACATTTATCTAAATTAAACTCCATCTGCCATTCATCGGCCCACTGGCCCAATTTATCAAGATCCCGTTGCAATCCTAGATAACCTTCTTCACTGTCCACAATGCCACCAATCTTGGTGTCATCTGCAAACTTACTAACCATGCCTCCTAAATTCTCATCCAAATCATTAATATAAATAACAAATAAAAGCGGACCCAGCACCGATCCCTGAGGCACACCGTTGGACACAGGCATCCAGTTTGAAAAACAACCCTCTACAACCACCCTCTGTCTTCTGTCGTCAAGCCAATTTTGTATCCAATTGGCTACCTCACCTTGGATCCCATGAGATTTAACCTTATGCACTATTGGTGTGTTACTGGTATTTCACTATCATTCGGTGTACTATTGGTGTGTTACTGGTATTTCACTATCATTCGTTGTACTATTGGTGTGTTACTGGTATTTCACTATCATTCGGTGTACTATTGGTGTGTTACTGGTATTTCACTATCATTCGATGTACTATTGGTGTGTTACTGGTAATTCACAATCCAACGGTGTTCTATTGCTGTGTTACTGGTATTTCACTATCATTCGGTGTATTATTGGTGTGTTACTGGGATTTCACTATCATTCAGTGTACTATTGCTGTGTTACTGGTATTTCACTATCATTCGGTGAATTATTGGTGTGTTACTGCGATTTCACTATCATTCGATGCACCATTTGTGTGTTACTGGTATTTCACGATCATTTGATGTACCATTTGTGTGTTACTGGTATTTCACTATCATTCGATGTACTATTGGTGTGTTACTGGTATTTCACTATCATTCAGTGTACCATTGGTGTGTTACTGGTATTTCACTATCATTCGGTGTACTATTGCTGTGTTACTGGTATTTCACTTTCATTCATTGTACCATTTGTGTGTTACTGGTATTTCACTATCATTCGGTGAATTATTGGTGTGTTACTGCGATTTCACTATCATTCGATGCACCATTTGTGTGTTACTGGTATTTCACGATCATTTGATGTACCATTTGTGTGTTACTGGTATTTCACTATCATTCGGTGTACTATTGCTGTGTTACTGGTATTTCACTTTCATTCATTGTACCATTTGTGTGTTACTGGTATTTCACTATCATTCGGTGTATTATTGGTGTGTTACTGGGATTTCACTATCATTCGGTGTACTATTGCTGTGTTACTGGTATTTCACTATCATTTGGTGCACTATTGGTGTGCTACTGGTATTTCACTGTCATTTGGTGTACTATTGGTGTGTTACTGGTATTTCAGTATCATTTGGTGTACTATTGGTGTGTTGCTGGTATTTCACTGTCATTCGGTGTCCCATTTGTGTGTTACTGGTATTTCACGATCATTTGATGTACCATTTGTGTGTTACTGGTATTTCACTATCATTCGATGTACTATTGGTGTGTTACTGGTATTTCACTATCATTCAGTGTACCATTGGTGTGTTACTGGTATTTCACTATCATTCGGTGTACTATTGCTGTGTTACTGGTATTTCACTTTCATTCATTGTACCATTTGTGTGTTACTGGTATTTCACTATCATTCGGTGAATTATTGGTGTGTTACTGCGATTTCACTATCATTCGATGCACCATTTGTGTGTTACTGGTATTTCACGATCATTTGATGTACCATTTGTGTGTTACTGGTATTTCACTATCATTCGGTGTACTATTGCTGTGTTACTGGTATTTCACTTTCATTCATTGTACCATTTGTGTGTTACTGGTATTTCACTATCATTCGGTGTATTATTGGTGTGTTACTGGGATTTCACTATCATTCGGTGTACTATTGCTGTGTTACTGGTATTTCACTATCATTTGGTGCACTATTGGTGTGCTACTGGTATTTCACTGTCATTTGGTGTACTATTGGTGTGTTACTGGTATTTCAGTATCATTTGGTGTACTATTGGTGTGTTGCTGGTATTTCACTGTCATTCGGTGTCCCATTGGTGTGTTACTGGTATTTCACTATCATTCAGTGTACCATTTGTGTGTTACTAGTATTTCACTATCATTCGATGTACTATTGGTGTGTTACTGGTATTTCACTATCATTCAGTGTACCATTTGTGTGTTCCTGGTATTTCACTATCATTCGATGTACTATTGGTGTGTTACTGGTATTTCACTATCATTCAGTGTACCATTTGTGTGTTACTGGTATTTCACTATCATTCGGTGTATTATTGGTGTGTAACTGGGATTTCACTATCATTCGGTGTACTATTGCTGTGTTACTGGTATTTCACTATCATTCGATGTACTATTGCTGTGTTACTGGTATTTCACGATCATTCGGTGTACTATTGGTGTGTTACTGGTATTTCACCATCATTCAGTGTACCATTTGTGTGTTACTGGTATTTCACTATCATTCGATGGACTATTGGTGTGTTACTGGTATTTCACTATCATTCAGTGTACCATTTGTGTGTTACTGGTATTTCACTATCATTCGGTGTATTATTGGTGTGTAACTGGGATTTCACTATCATTCGGTGTACTATTGCTGTGTTACTGGTATTTCACGATCATTCGGTGTATTATTGGTGTGTTACTGCGATTTCACTATCATTCGGTGTACTATTGGTGTGTTACTGGTATATCACTATCATTCGATGTTCCATTGGTGTGTTACTGGGATTTCACTGTCATTCGGTGAACTATTGGTGTGTTGCTGGTATTTCACTGTCATTCGGTGTACCATTGGTGTGTTACTGGTATTTCACTGTCATTTGGTGTACTATTGGTGTTTTATTGGTATTTTGCTATCATTTGGTGAACTATTAGTGTGTCACTGTTATTTCACTGTCATTTGGTGCACTATTGGTGTGTTACTGGTATTTCACTATCATTCGGTGTACTATTGGTGTGTTCCCGGTATTTCACTATCATTTATCATTCAGTGTACTATTGGTGTGTTGTTGGTGTTTTACTATAATTTGGTGTACTATTGCTGTGTTACTGGTATTTCACCATAATTCGGTGTACTTTTGGTGTGTCACTGGTATTTCACGATCATTTGGTGTATTATTGGCGTGTTACTGGTATTTCACTATCATTTGGTGTACTATTAGTGTGTCACTGTTATTTCACTGTCATTTGGTGCACTATTGGTGTGTTACTGGTATTTCACTATCATTCGGTGTACTATTGGTGTGTTCCCGGTATTTCACTATCATCTATCATTCAGTGTACTATTGGTGTGTTGTTGGTGTTTTACTATAATTTGGTGTACTATTGCTGTGTTACTGGTATTTCACCATAATTCGGTTTACTTTTGGTGTGTCACTGGTATTTCACTATCATTCGGTGTACCATTGGTGTGTTGCTGATATTTCACCATCATTCGGTGTACCATTGGTGTGTTACTGGTATTTCAGTATCATTTTAGTGTACTATTGGTATATTACTGGTATTTCACCATCATTCCATGCACTATTGGTGTGTTACTGGTATTTCCCTATCATTCGGTGTACTATTGGTGTATTACTGGTATCTCACTATCATTCGGTGTACCATTGGTGTGTTGCTGGTATTTCACTATCATTTGGTGTACTATTGGTGTGTTACTGGTATTTCACTATCATTTGGTGAACTATTGGTGTGTGACTGGTATTTCACTATCATTCAGTGTATTATTAGTGTTTTACTGGTGTTTCACTGTCATTCGGTGTATTATTGGTGTTTTACTGGTATTTCACTATCATTCGGTGTACTATTGGTGTGTTACTGGTATTTCCCTGTCAGTTGGTGAACTATTGGTGTGTAACTGGTATTTCACTATCATTCGGTGTACTATTGGTGTGTTACTGGTATTTCACTATCATTCGGTGTACTATTGGTGTGTTACTGGTATTTCACTATCATTCGATGTGCCATTGGTGTGTTGCTGGTATTTCACTATCATTTCGTGTACTATTGGTGTGTTACTGGTATTTCACTATCATTTGGTGTACTATTGGTGTGTTGCTGGTATTTCACTATCATTTGATGCACCATTGGTGTGTTGCTGGTATTTCACTATCATTCGGTGTATCATTGGTGTGTTGCTGTTATTTCACTATCATTCGGTGTACCATTGGTGTGTTGCTATTTTTTCACTATCTTTCGATGTGCCATTGGTGTGTTCCGGGTATTTCACTATCATTTGGTGTACTATTAGTGTGTTACTTGTATTTCACTATCATTTGGTGTACTATTGGTGTGTTACTGCTATTTCACTATCATTCGGTGTACTAATGGTGTGTTTCTGGTATTTGACTATCATTCGGTGTACTATTGCTGTGTGACTGGTATTTCACTGTCATTCGGTGTACTATTGGTGTGTTACTGGTATTTCACTATCATTCGGTGTACTATTGGTGTGTTATTGTTGTTTCACTATCATGCGATGTGCCATTGGTGTGTTCCGGGTATTTCACTATCATTTGGTGTACCATTGGTGTGTTACTGTTATTTCACTATCATTCGGTGAGCAATTGGTGTGTTACTGGTATTTCACCATCATTCGGTGTACCATAGGTGTATTACTGGTATTTCACTATCATTCGGTGTACTGTTGGTGTGTTACTGGTATTTCACTATCATTCGGTGTACTATTGGTGTGTTCTGGGTATTTCACTGTCATTTGGTGCGCTGTTGGTGTGTTACTGGTATTTCACTATCATTCGGTGTACTATTGGTGTGTTACTGGTATTTCACTATCATTCGGTGTACTATTGCTGTGTTACTGGTATTTCACTTTCATTCATTGTACCATTTGTGTGTTACTGGTATTTCACTATCATTCGGTGAATTATTGGTGTGTTACTGCGATTTCACTATCATTCGATGCACCATTTGTGTGTTACTGGTATTTCACGATCATTTGGTGTACTATTTATGTGTTACTGGCATTTCACTATCATTTGCTGTGCTCTTGGTGTGTTACTGGTATTTCACTATAATTCGATGTACCATTGGTGTGTTACTGGTATTTCCCTATCAGTTGGTGAACTATTGGTGTGTTACTGGTATTTCACTATCATTCGGTGTACTATTGGTGTGTTACTGGCATTTCACTATCATTTGCTGTGCTCTTGGTGTGTTACTGGTATTTCACTATGATTCGATGTACTATTGGTGTGTTGCTGTTATTTCACTATCACTCGGTGTACTTTTGGTGTGTTGCTGGTATTTCACTGTCATTCGGTGTCCCATTGGTGTGTTACTGGTATTTCACTATCATTCAGTGTACCATTTGTGTGTTACTAGTATTTCACTATCATTCGATGTACTATTGGTGTGTTACTGGTATTTCACTATCATTCAGTGTACCATTTGTGTGTTCCTGGTATTTCACTATCATTCGATGTACTATTGGTGTGTTACTGGTATTTCACTATCATTCAGTGTACCATTTGTGTGTTACTGGTATTTCACTATCATTCGGTGTATTATTGGTGTGTAACTGGGATTTCACTATCATTCGGTGTACTATTGCTGTGTTACTGGTATTTCACTATCATTCGATGTACTATTGCTGTGTTACTGGTATTTCACGATCATTCGGTGTACTATTGGTGTGTTACTGGTATTTCACCATCATTCAGTGTACCATTTGTGTGTTACTGGTATTTCACTATCATTCGATGGACTATTGGTGTGTTACTGGTATTTCACTATCATTCAGTGTACCATTTGTGTGTTACTGGTATTTCACTATCATTCGGTGTATTATTGGTGTGTAACTGGGATTTCACTATCATTCGGTGTACTATTGCTGTGTTACTGGTATTTCACGATCATTCGGTGTATTATTGGTGTGTTACTGCGATTTCACTATCATTCGGTGTACTATTGGTGTGTTACTGGTATATCACTATCATTCGATGTTCCATTGGTGTGTTACTGGGATTTCACTGTCATTCGGTGAACTATTGGTGTGTTGCTGGTATTTCACTGTCATTCGGTGTACCATTGGTGTGTTACTGGTATTTCACTGTCATTTGGTGTACTATTGGTGTTTTATTGGTATTTTGCTATCATTTGGTGAACTATTAGTGTGTCACTGTTATTTCACTGTCATTTGGTGCACTATTGGTGTGTTACTGGTATTTCACTATCATTCGGTGTACTATTGGTGTGTTCCCGGTATTTCACTATCATTTATCATTCAGTGTACTATTGGTGTGTTGTTGGTGTTTTACTATAATTTGGTGTACTATTGCTGTGTTACTGGTATTTCACCATAATTCGGTGTACTTTTGGTGTGTCACTGGTATTTCACGATCATTTGGTGTATTATTGGCGTGTTACTGGTATTTCACTATCATTTGGTGTACTATTAGTGTGTCACTGTTATTTCACTGTCATTTGGTGCACTATTGGTGTGTTACTGGTATTTCACTATCATTCGGTGTACTATTGGTGTGTTCCCGGTATTTCACTATCATCTATCATTCAGTGTACTATTGGTGTGTTGTTGGTGTTTTACTATAATTTGGTGTACTATTGCTGTGTTACTGGTATTTCACCATAATTCGGTTTACTTTTGGTGTGTCACTGGTATTTCACTATCATTCGGTGTACCATTGGTGTGTTGCTGATATTTCACCATCATTCGGTGTACCATTGGTGTGTTACTGGTATTTCAGTATCATTTTAGTGTACTATTGGTATATTACTGGTATTTCACCATCATTCCATGCACTATTGGTGTGTTACTGGTATTTCCCTATCATTCGGTGTACTATTGGTGTATTACTGGTATCTCACTATCATTCGGTGTACCATTGGTGTGTTGCTGGTATTTCACTATCATTTGGTGTACTATTGGTGTGTTACTGGTATTTCACTATCATTTGGTGAACTATTGGTGTGTGACTGGTATTTCACTATCATTCAGTGTATTATTAGTGTTTTACTGGTGTTTCACTGTCATTCGGTGTATTATTGGTGTTTTACTGGTATTTCACTATCATTCGGTGTACTATTGGTGTGTTACTGGTATTTCCCTGTCAGTTGGTGAACTATTGGTGTGTAACTGGTATTTCACTATCATTCGGTGTACTATTGGT
The DNA here is from genome assembly GCF_035084215.1 of Heptranchias perlo. Lineage (NCBI taxonomy): Eukaryota > Metazoa > Chordata > Chondrichthyes > Hexanchiformes > Hexanchidae > Heptranchias > Heptranchias perlo. The sequence goes on from NW_027139389.1 coordinate 15,106, forward strand.
GTGTTACTGGTATTTCACTATCATTCGGTGTACTATTGGTGTGTTACTGGTATTTCACTATCATTCGATGTGCCATTGGTGTGTTGCTGGTATTTCACTATCATTTCGTGTACTATTGGTGTGTTACTGGTATTTCACTATCATTTGGTGTACTATTGGTGTGTTGCTGGTATTTCACTATCATTTGATGCACCATTGGTGTGTTGCTGGTATTTCACTATCATTCGGTGTATCATTGGTGTGTTGCTGTTATTTCACTATCATTCGGTGTACCATTGGTGTGTTGCTATTTTTTCACTATCTTTCGATGTGCCATTGGTGTGTTCCGGGTATTTCACTATCATTTGGTGTACTATTAGTGTGTTACTTGTATTTCACTATCATTTGGTGTACTATTGGTGTGTTACTGCTATTTCACTATCATTCGGTGTACTAATGGTGTGTTTCTGGTATTTGACTATCATTCGGTGTACTATTGCTGTGTGACTGGTATTTCACTGTCATTCGGTGTACTATTGGTGTGTTACTGGTATTTCACTATCATTCGGTGTACTATTGGTGTGTTATTGTTGTTTCACTATCATGCGATGTGCCATTGGTGTGTTCCGGGTATTTCACTATCATTTGGTGTACCATTGGTGTGTTACTGTTATTTCACTATCATTCGGTGAGCAATTGGTGTGTTACTGGTATTTCACCATCATTCGGTGTACCATAGGTGTATTACTGGTATTTCACTATCATTCGGTGTACTGTTGGTGTGTTACTGGTATTTCACTATCATTCGGTGTACTATTGGTGTGTTCTGGGTATTTCACTGTCATTTGGTGCGCTGTTGGTGTGTTACTGGTATTTCACTATCATTCGGTGTACTATTGGTGTGTTACTGGTATTTCACTATCATTCGGTGTACTATTGCTGTGTTACTGGTATTTCACTATCATTCGGTGTATCATTGGTGTGTTACTGGTATTTCGCTATCATTCGGTGTACTATTGCTGTGTTGCTGGTATTTCACTATCATTCGGTGTTGCATTGGTGTGTTCCGCGTATTTCACTATCATTTGGTGTACTATTTATGTGTTACTGGCATTTCACTATCATTTGCTGTGCTCTTGGTGTGTTACTGGTATTTCACTATAATTCGATGTACCATTGGTGTGTTACTGGTATTTCCCTATCAGTTGGTGAACTATTGGTGTGTTACTGGTATTTCACTATCATTCGGTGTACTATTGGTGTGTTACTGGCATTTCACTATCATTTGCTGTGCTCTTGGTGTGTTACTGGTATTTCACTATGATTCGATGTACTATTGGTGTGTTGCTGTTATTTCACTATCACTCGGTGTACTTTTGGTGTGTTGCTGGTATTTCACTATCATTCGGTGTACCATTGGTGTGTTGCTATTTTTTCACTTTCATTCGATGTGCCATTGGTGTGTTCTGGGTATTTCACTATCATTTGGTGTTCTATTGGTGTGTTCCGGGTATTTCACTATCATTCGGTGTACTATTGGTGTGTTATTGTTGTTTCACTATCATGCGATGTGCCATTGGTGTGTTCCGGGTATTTCACTATCATTTGGTGTTCTATTGGTGTGTTTCGGGTATTTCACGATCATTTGTTGTACCATTGGTGTGTTACTGGTATTTCACTATCATTCAGTGTACTATTGGTGTGTTACTGTTATTTCACTATCATTCGGTGAACAATTGGTGTGTTACTGGTATTTCACCATCATTCGGTGTATTATTGGTGTGTTACTGGCATTTCACTATCATTTGCTGTGCTCTTGGTGTGTTACTGGTATTTCACTATAATTCGATGTACTATTGGTGTGTTGCTGGTATTTCACTATCATTCGGTGTACCATTGGTGTGTTGCTATTTTTTCTCTATCATTCGATGTGCCATTGGTGTGTTCCGGGTATTTCACTATCATTTGGTGTTCTATTGGTGTGTTCCGGGTATTTCACTATCATTCGGTGTACTATTGGTGTGTTACTGTTATTTCACTATCATTCGGTGAACAATTGGTGTGTTACTGGTATTTCACCATCATTCGGTGTACTATTGGTGTGTTACTGGCATTTCACTATCATTTGCTGTGCTCTTGGTGTGTTACTGGTATTTCACTATAATTCGATGTACTAGTGGTGTGTTGCTGGTATTTCACTATCATTCGGTGTACCATTGGTGTGTTGCTATTTTTTCTCTATCATTCGATGTGCCATTGGTGTGTTCCGGTTATTTCACTATCATTTGGTGTTCTCTTGGTGTGTTCCGGGTATTTCACTATCATTCGGTGTACTATTTGTGTGTTATTGTTGTTTCACTATCATGCGATGTGCCATTGGTGTGTTTCGGGTATTTCACGATCATTTGGTGTACCATTGGTGTGTTACTGGTATTTCACTATCATTTGGAGTACTATTGGTGTGTTACTGTTAATACACTATCATTCGGTGAACAATTGGTGTGTTACTGGTATTTCACCTTCATTCGGTGTACTATTGGTGTGTTACTGGTATTTCACTATCATTCGGTGCACTATTGGTGTGTTACTGGTATTTCACCTTCATTCGGTGTACTATTGGTGTGTTACTGGTACTTCCCTATCATTTGGTGTACTATTGGTGTGTTACTGGTATTTCACTATCATTCAATGTGCCATTGGTGTGTTCTGGGTGTTTCACTGTCATTTGGTGTGCTATTGGTGTGTTACTGGTATTTCACTATCATTTGATGTACCATTGGTGTGTTACTGGTATTTCACTATCATTCGATGTATCATTGGTGTGTTACTGGTATTTCACTATCATTCGGTGTACTGTTGCTGTGTTGCTGGTATTTCACTATCATTTGGTGTATCATTGGTGTGTTACTGGTATTTCACTATCATTCGGTGTACTATTGGTGTGTTACTGGTATTTCACTATCATTCGGTGTACTATTGCTGTGTTACTGGTATTTCACTGTCATTCGTGCACTATTGGTGTGTTACTGGTATTTCACTATCATTCGGTGTACTATTGCTGTGTTACTGGTATTTCACTATCATTCGGTGCACTATTGGTGTGTTACTGGTATTTCTCTATCATTCGGTATACTATTGGTGTGTTACTGGTATTTCACAATAATTCGATGTACCATTGGTGTGTTGCCGGTATTTTACTATCATTCGGTGTATCATTGGTGTGTTGCTGTTATTTCACTATCATTTGGTGTACTATTGGTGTGTCCTGGTATTTCACTATCATTCGGTGTACTATTGCTGTGTTACTGGTATTTCACTGTCATTCGGTCTACTTTTGGTGTGTGGCTGGTATTTCACTATCATTCGGTGTACCATTGGTGTGTTACTGGTATTTCCCTATCATTCGGTGTACTATTGGTGTGTTACTGGTATTTCACTATCATTCGGTGTACTATTGGTGTGTTACTGGTATTTCACTATCATTCGGTGTACTATTGGTGTGTTACTGGTATTTCACTATCAGTCGGTGTACTATTGCTGTGTTATTGTTATTTCACTATCATTCGGTGTACTATTGGTGTGTTATTGGTGTTTCACTATCATTCGGTGTACCATTGGTGTGTTGCTATTATTTCACTATAATTCGATGTGCCATTGGTGTGTTGCTGGTATTTCACTATCATTTGGTGTACGATTGGTGTGTTACTGGTTTTTCACTCTCATTTGGTGTACTATTGGTGTTTTACTGGTATTTCACTATCAATCGGTGTACTATTGGTGTGTTACTGGTATTTCACTATCATTCGGTGTACTATTGGTGTTTTACTGGTATTTCACTATCAGTCTGTGAACTATTGGTGTGTCACTGGTATTTCACTATCATTTGGTGCACTACTGGTGTGTTACTGGTGTTTCACCATCATTTGGTGTACTATTGCTGTGTTACTGGTATTTCACTATCATTCGGTGTACTATTGCTGTGTTACTGGTATTTCACTATCATTCGATGTACTATTGCTGTGTTACTGGTATTTCACTATCATTCGGTGTACTATTGCTGTGTTACTGGTGTTTCATTATCATTCAGTGTACTATTGGTGTGTTACTGGTATTTCACAATAATTCGATGTACTATTGGTGTGTTGCCGGTATTTTACTATCATTCGGTGTATCATTGGTGTGTTGCTGTTATTTCACTATCATTTGGTGTACTATTGGTGTGTCCTGGTATTTCACTGTCATTCGGTGTACTATTGCTGTGTTACTGGTATTTCACTGTCATTCTGTGTACCATTGGTGTGTTACTGGTATTTCACTATCATTCGATGTACTATTGCTGTGTTACTGGTATTTCACTGTCATTTGGTGTTCTGTTGGTGTGTTACTGTTATTTCACTATCATTCGGTGTACTATTGCTGTGTTACTGGTATTTCACTATCATTCGGTGTACCATTGGTGTGTTACTGGTATTTCCCTATCAGTTGGTGAACTATTGGTGTGTTACTGGTATTTCACTATCATTCGGTGTACTATTGGTGTGTTACTGGTATTTCACTATCATTCGGTGTACTATTGGTGTGTTACTGGTATTTCACTATCAGTCGGTGTACTATTGCTGTGTTATTGTTATTTCACTATCATTCGGTGTACTATTGGTGTGTTATTGGTGTTTCACTATCATTCGGTGTACCATTGGTGTGTTGCTATTATTTCACTATCATTCGATGTGCCATTGGTGTGTTGCTGGTATTTCACTATCATTTGGTGTACGATTGGTGTGTTACTGGTTTTTCACTATCATTTGGTGTACTATTGGTGTGTTACTGGTATTTCACTATCATTCGGTGTACTATTGGTGTTTTACTGGTATTTCACTATCAGTCTGTGAACTATTGGTGTGTTACTGGTATTTCACTGTCAGTCGGTGAACTATTGGTGTGTTATTGGTATTTCACTATCATTTGGTGTACGATTGCTGTGTTCCTGGTATTTCACTGTCAATCGGTGTACTATTGCTGTGTTACTGGTATTTCACTGTCATTCGGTGTACCAGTGGTGTGTTACTGGTATTTCACTATCATTCGGTGTACTTTTGCTGTGTTACTGGTATTTCACTGTCATTCGGTGTACTATTGCTGTGTTACTGGTCTTTCACTGTCATTCGTTGTACTATTGCTGTGTTACTGGTATTTCACTGTCATTCTGTGTACCATTGGTGTGTTACTGGTATTTCACTATCATTCGATGTACTATTGCTGTGTTACTGGTATTTCACTGTCATTCGGTGTTCTGTTGGTGTGTTACTGGTATTTCACTGTCATTCGGTGTACTATTGCTGTGTTACTGGTATTTCACTGTCATTCTGTGTACCATTGGTGTGTTACTGGTATTTCACTATCATTCGATGTACTATTGCTGTGTTACTGGTATTTCACTGTCATTTGGTGTTCTGTTGGTGTGTTACTGGTATTTCACTATCATTCGGTGTACTATTGCTGTGTTACTGGTATTTCACTATCATTCGGTGTACCATTGGTGTGTTACTGGTATTTCCCTATCAGTTGGTGAACTATTGGTGTGTTACTGGTATTTCACTATCATTCGGTGTACTATTGGTGTGTTACTGGTATTTCACTATCATTCGGTGTACTATTGGTGTGTTACTGGTATTTCACTATCAGTCGGTGTACTATTGCTGTGTTATTGTTATTTCACTATCATTCGGTGTACTATTGGTGTGTTATTGGTGTTTCACTATCATTCGGTGTACCATTGGTGTGTTGCTATTATTTCACTATCATTCGATGTGCCATTGGTGTGTTGCTGGTATTTCACTATCATTTGGTGTACGATTGGTGTGTTACTGGTTTTTCACTATCATTTGGTGTACTATTGGTGTGTTACTGGTATTTCACTATCATTCGGTGTACTATTGGTGTTTTACTGGTATTTCACTATCAGTCTGTGAACTATTGGTGTGTTACTGGTATTTCACTGTCAGTAGGTGAACTATTGGTGTGTTATTGGTATTTCACTATCATTTGGTGTACGATTGCTGTGTTCCTGGTATTTCACTGTCAATCGGTGTACTATTGCTGTGTTACTGGTATTTCACTGTCATTCGGTGTACCAGTGGTGTGTTACTGGTATTTCACTATCATTCGGTGTACTATTGCTGTGTTACTGGTATTTCACTATCATTCGATGTATCATTGGTGTGTTACTGGTATTTCACTATCATTCGGTGTACTGTTGCTGTGTTACTGGTATTTCACTATCATTTGGTGTATCATTGGTGTGTTACTGGTATTTCACTATCATTCGGTGTACTATTGGTGTGTTACTGGTATTTCACTATCATTTGATGTACCATTGGTGTGTTACTGGTATTTCACTATCATTCGATGTACTATTGCTGTGTTACTGGTATTTCACTATCATTCGGTGTACTATTGGTGTGTTACTGGTATTTCACTATCATTCGGTGTACTATTGCTGTGTTACTGGTATTTCACTATCATTCGGTGTACCATTGGTGTGTTACTGGTATTTCCCTATCAGTTGGTGAACTATTGGTGTGTTACTGGTATTTCACTATCATTCGGTGTACTATTGGTGTGTTACTGGTATTTCCCTATCAGTTGGTGAACTATTGGTGTGTTACTGGTATTTCACTATCATTCGGTGTACTATTGGTGTGTTACTGGTATTTCACTATCATTCGGTGTACTATTGGTGTGTCACTGGTATTTCACTATCAGTCGGTGTACTATTGCTGTGTTATTGTTATTTCACTATCATTCGGTGTACTATTGGTGTGATATTGGTGTTTCACTATCATTCGGTGTACTATTGCTGTGTTACTGGTATTTCACTATCATTCGGTGCACTATTGGTGTGTTACTGGTATTTCATTATCATTCAGTGCACTATCGGTGTGTTGCCGGTATTTTACTATCATTCGGTGTACTATTGGTGTGTTTTTGATGTTTTACTATCATTCGGTGTACTATTGCTGTGTTACTGGTATTTCACTATCATTCGGTGTACCATTGGTGTGTTACTGGTATTTCCCTATCAGTTGGTGAACTATTGGTGTGTTACTGGTATTTCACTATCATTCGGTGTACTATTGGTGTGTTACTGGTATTTCACTATCATTCGGTGTACTATTGGTGTGTTACTGGTATTTCACTATCAGTCGGTGTACTATTGCTGTGTTATTGTTATTTCACTATCATTCGGTGTACTATTGGTGTGATATTGGTGTTTCACTATCATTCGGTGTACCATTGGTGTGTTGCTATTATTTCACTATCATTCGATGTGCCATTGGTGTGTTACTGGTGTTTCACTATCATTTGGTGTACTATTGGTGTGTTACTGGTATTTCACTATCAATCGGTGTACTATTGGTGTGTTACTGGTATTTCACTATCATTTGGTGTACTATTGGTGTGTTATTGGTATTTCACTATCATTCGGTGTACTATTGCTGTGTTACTGGTATTTCACTGTCAGTCGGTGAACTACTGGTGTGTTACTGGTGTTTCACCATCATTCGGTGTACTATTGCTGTGTTACTGGTATTTCACTATCATTCGGTGTACTATTGCTGTGTTACTGGTATTTCACTGTCATTCGGTGTACCATTGGTGTGTTACTGGTATTTCACTATCATTCGGTGTACTGTTGCTGTGTTACTGGTATTTCACTGTCAGTCGGTGAACTATTGCTGTGTTACTGGTATTTCACTATCATTCGGTGTACTATTGCTGTGTTACTGGTATTTCACTGTCATTCAATGTACGATTGCTGTGTTACTGGTATTTCACTATCATTCGGTGTACCATTGGTGTGTTACTGGTATTTCCCTATCAGTTGGTGAACTATTGGTGTGTTACTGGTATTTCACTATCATTCGGTGTACTATTGGTGTGTTACTGGTATTTCACTATCATTCGGTGTACTATTGGTGTGTTACTGGTATTTCACCATCATTCGGTGTACTATTGGTGTGTTACTGGCATTTCACTATCATTTGCTGTGCTCTTGGTGTGTTACTGGTATTTCACTATAATTCGATGTACTATTGGTGTGTTGCTGGTATTTCACTATCATTCGGTGTATCATTGGTGTGTTGCTGTTATTTCACTATCACTCAGTGTACTTTTGGTGTGTTGCTGGTATTTCACTATCATTCGGTGTACCATTGGTGTGTTGCTATTTTTTCACTATCATTCGATGTGCCATTGGTGTGTTCCGGGTATTTCACTATCATTTGGTGTTCCATTGGTGTGTTCCGGGTATTTCGCTATCATTCGGTGTACTATTGGTGTGTTATTGTTGTTTCACTGTCATGCGATGTGCCATTGGTGTGTTTCGGGTATTTCACTATCATTTGGTGTACCATTGGTGTGTTACTGGTATTTCACCTTCATTCGGTGTACTATTGGTGTGTCACTGGTATTTCACTATCATTCGGTGTGCTATTGGTGTGTTACTGGTACTTCCCTATCATTTGGTGTACTATTGGTGTGTTACTGGTATTTCACTATCATTCAATGTGCCATTGGTGTGTTCTGGGTGTTTCACTGTCATTTGGTGTGCTATTGGTGTGTTACTGGTATTTCACTATCATTCGGTGTACTGTTGCTGTGTTACTGGTATTTCACTGTCAGTCGGTGAACTATTGCTGTGTTACTGGTATTTCACTATCATTCGGTGTACTATTGCTGTGTTACTGGTATTTCACTGTCATTCAATGTACGATTGCTGTGTTACTGGTATTTCACTATCATTCGGTGTACCATTGGTGTGTTACTGGTATTTCCCTATCAGTTGGTGAACTATTGGTGTGTTACTGGTATTTCACTATCATTCGGTGTACTATTGGTGTGTTACTGGTATTTCACTATCATTCGGTGTACTATTGGTGTGTTACTGGTATTTCACCATCATTCGGTGTACTATTGGTGTGTTACTGGCATTTCACTATCATTTGCTGTGCTCTTGGTGTGTTACTGGTATTTCACTATAATTCGATGTACTATTGGTGTGTTGCTGGTATTTCACTATCATTCGGTGTATCATTGGTGTGTTGCTGTTATTTCACTATCACTCAGTGTACTTTTGGTGTGTTGCTGGTATTTCACTATCATTCGGTGTACCATTGGTGTGTTGCTATTTTTTCACTATCATTCGATGTGCCATTGGTGTGTTCCGGGTATTTCACTATCATTTGGTGTTCCATTGGTGTGTTCCGGGTATTTCGCTATCATTCGGTGTACTATTGGTGTGTTATTGTTGTTTCACTGTCATGCGATGTGCCATTGGTGTGTTTCGGGTATTTCACTATCATTTGGTGTACCATTGGTGTGTTACTGGTATTTCACCTTCATTCGGTGTACTATTGGTGTGTCACTGGTATTTCACTATCATTCGGTGTGCTATTGGTGTGTTACTGGTACTTCCCTATCATTTGGTGTACTATTGGTGTGTTACTGGTATTTCACTATCATTCAATGTGCCATTGGTGTGTTCTGGGTGTTTCACTGTCATTTGGTGTGCTATTGGTGTGTTACTGGTATTTCACTGTCATTCGTGCACTATTGGTGTGTTACTGGTATTTCACTATCATTCGGTGTACTATTGCTGTGTTACTGGTATTTCACTATCATTCGGTGCACTATTGGTGTGTTACTGGTATTTCACTATCATTCGGTGTACTATTGGTGTTTTACTGGTGTTTCATTATCATTCAGTGTACTATCGGTGTGTTGCCGGTATTTTACTATCATTCGGTGTACTATTGGTGTGTTATTGATGTTTTACTATCATTCGGTGTACTATTGCTGTGTTACTGGTATTTCACTATCATTCGGTGTACCATTGGTGTGTTACTGGTATTTCCCTATCAGTTGGTGAACTATTGGTGTGTTACTGGTATTTCACTATCATTCGGTGTACTATTGGTGTGTTACTGGTATTTCACTATCAGTCGGTGTACTATTGCTGTGTTATTGTTATTTCACTATCATTCGGTGTACTATTGGTGTGTTATTGGTGTTTCACTATCATTCGGTGTACCATTGGTGTGTTGCTATTATTTCACTATCATTCGATGTGCCATTGGTGTGTTACTGGTGTTTCACTATCATTTGGTGTACTATTGGTGTGTTACTGGTATTTCACTATCAATCGGTGTACTATTGGTGTTTTACTGGTATTTCACTATCAGTCTGTGAACTATTGGTGTGTTACTGGTATTTCACTGTCAGTCGGTGAACTATTGGTGTGTTATTGGTATTTCACTATCATTCGGTGTACTACTGGTGTGTTACTGGTATTTCACTCTCATTCGGTGTACTATTGCTGTGTTACTGGTATTTCACTATCATTCGATGTATCATTGGTGTGTTACTGGTATTTCACTATCATTCGGTGTACTGTTGCTGTGTTACTGGTATTTCACTGTCATTTGGTGTATCATTGGTGTGTTACTGGTATTTCACTATCATTCGGTGTACTATTGGTGTGTTACTGGTATTTCACTATCATTCGGTGTACTATTGCTGTGTTACTGGTATTTCACTATCATTCGGTGTACCATTGGTGTGTTACTGGTATTTCCCTATCAGTTGGTGAACTATTGGTGTGTTACTGGTATTTCACTGTCATTCGGTGTACTATTGGTGTGTTACTGGTATTTCACTATCATTCGGTGTACTATTGGTGTGTTACTGGTATTTCACTATCAGTCGGTGTACTATTGCTGTGTTATTGTTATTTCACTATCATTCGGTGTACTATTGGTGTGTTATTGGTGTTTCACTATCATTCGGTGTAGCATTGGTGTGTTGCTATTATTTCACTATCATTCGATGTGCCATTGGTGTGTTACTGGTGTTTCACTATCATTTGGTGTACTATTGGTGTGTTACTGGTATTTCACTATCATTTGGTGTACTATTGGTGTTTTACTGGTATTTCACTATCAGTCTGTGAACTATTGGTGTGTTACTGGTATTTCACTATCATTTGGTGTACTACTGGTGTGTTACTGGTGTTTCACCATCATTCGGTGTAGCATTGGTGTGTTGCTATTATTTCACTATCATTCGATGTGCCATTGGTGTGTTACTGGTGTTTCACTATCATTTGGTGTACTATTGCTGTGTTACTGGTATTTCACTGTCATTCGGTGTACTATTGCTGTGTTACTGGTATTTCACTGTCAGTCGGTGAACTATTGGTGTGTTACTGGTATTTCACTATCATTTGGTGTACTACTGGTGTGTTACTGGTGTTTCACCATCATTCGGTGTACTATTGCTGTGTTACTGGTATTTCACTGTCATTCGGTGTACTATTGCTGTGTTACTGGTATTTCACTGTCATTCGGTGTACTATTGCTGTGTTACTGGTATTTCACTGTCATTCGGTGTACCATTGCTGTGTTACTGGTATTTCACTATCATTCGGTGTACTATTGCTGTGTTACTGGTATTTCACTGTCATTCTGTGTACCATTGGTGTGTTACTGGTATTTCACTATCATTCGATGTACTATTGCTGTGTTACTGGTATTTCACTATCATTCGGTGTACTATTGCTGTGTTGCTGGTATTTCACTGTCATTCGGTGTTCTGTTGGTGTGTTACTGGTATTTCACTATCATTCGGTGTACTATTGCTGTGTTACTGGTATTTCACTGTCATTCTGTGTACCATTGGTGTGTTACTGGTATTTCACGATCATTCGATGTACTATTGCTGTGTTACTGGTATTTCACTATCATTCGGTGTACTATTGGTGTGTTGCTGGTATTTCACTGTCATTCGGTGTACCATTGGTGTGTTACTGGTATTTCACTATCATTCGATGTACTGTTGCTGTGTTACTGGTATTTCACTGTCATTCGGTGTACTATTGCTGTGTTACTGGTATTTCACTGTCATTCGGTGTACCATTGGTGTGTTACTGGTATTTCACTATCATTCGATGTACTATTGCTGTGTTACTGGTATTTCACTATCATTCGGTGTACTATTGCTGTGTTACTGGTATTTCACTGTCATTCGGTGTACCATTGGTGTGTTACTGGTATTTCACTATCATTCGGTGTACTATTGCTGTGTTACTGGTATTTCACTGTCATTCGGTGTTCTGTTGGTGTGTTACTGGTATTTCACTATCATTCGGTGTACTATTGCTGTGTTACTGGTATTTCACTGTCATTTTGTGTACCATTGGTGTGTTACTGGTATTTCACTATCATTCGATGTACTATTGCTGTGTTACTGGTATTTCACTATCATTCGGTGTACTATTGGTGTGTTGCTGGTATTTCACTGTCATTCGGTGTACCATCGGTGTGTTACTGGTATTTCACTATCATTCGATGTACTATTGCTGTGTTACTGGTATTTCACTATCATTCGGTGTACTATTGCTGTGTTACTGGTATTTCACTGTCATTCGGTGTACTATTGCTGTGTTACTGGTATTTCACTGTCATTCGGTGTACCATTGGTGTGTTACTGGTATTTCACTATCAGTCTGTGAACTATTGCTGTGTTACTGGTATTTCACTGTCATTCGGTGTACTATTGGTGTGTTCCTGATATTTCACTATCAAGCGATGTGCCATTCGTGTGTTGCTGGTATGTCACTATCATTCGGTCTACTGTTGGTGTGTTATTGTTATTTCACTATCATTCGATGTTGCATTGGTGTGTTCCGGGTATTTCACTATCATTTGGTGTACTATTGGTGTGTTACTGGCATTTCACTATCATTTGCTGTGCTCTTGGTGTGTTCCTCGTATTTCACTATCATTCGGTGTACTTTTGGTGTGTTGCTGGTATTTCACTATCATTCGGTGTATCATTGGTGTGTAACTGGTGTTTCACTATCATTCGGTGTACTTTTGGTGTGTTGCTCGTATTTCACTATCATTCGGTGTACCATTGGTGTGTTGCTATTTTTTCACTATCATTCGATGTGCCATTGGTGTGTTCCGGGTATTTCACTATCATTTGGTGTTCTATTGGTGTGTTCCGGGTATTTCACGATCATTTGGTGCACTATTAGTGTGTTACTGGTATTTCACTATCATTCGGTGTACTATTGCTGTGTTACTGGTATTTCACTATCATTCGGTGTACTATTGGTGTGTTACTGGTGTTTCATTATCATTCAGTGTCCTGTTGGTGTGTTACTGATATTTCACTATCATTTGGTGTTCTATTGGTGTGTTCCGGGTATTTCACGATCATTTGGTGTACTTTTGGTGTGTTGCTGGTATTTCACCATCATTCGGTGTACCATTGGTGTGTTACTGGTATTTCAGTATCATTTTAGTGTACTATTGGTGTGTTACTGGTATTTCACTATCATTCAGTGTATTATTGGTGTTTTACTGGTGTTTCACTATCATTCGGTGTATCATTGGTCTATTACTGGTATTTCACTGTCATTCGGTATACTTTTGGTGTGTTGCTGGTATTTCACTATCATTCGGTGTACTATTGGTGTGTTACTGGTATTTCACTATCATTCGGTGTACTATTGGTGTGTTACTGGTATTTCACTATCATTCGGTGTACTATTGGTGTGTTACTGGTATTTCACTATCATTCGGTGTACTATTGCTGTGTTACTGGTATTTCACTATCATTCGGTGTACTATTGGTGTGTTACTGGTGTTTCATTATCATTCAGGACTGCGCTCCCATCTTTCTCTCGTTTCTCTCCTTTCTCCCCTCATGTCCTCTCCGAGCTCATCTTGACCATGAGACCCACCTCCTGCTCCCTCCACCCTATTCCCACCAAACTGCTGACCACCCAACTTCCCTTCCTGACCCCCATGATAGGTGACATTGTAAACGGTTCCCTCTCCTCAGGTCCTGTCCCCCTCCCCTTCAAATCTGCCGTCATCGCACCTCCCCCCTCAAAAAACCACCCATGACCCCTCTGTCCTTGCAAACTCCCGCCCCCATCTCCAACCTCCCTTTCCTCTCCAAAGTCCTTGAAGTTCTTTGTCTCCTCCCTAATCCGTGCCCATCTTTCCCACAACTCCATCTTTGAATCCCTCCAATCAGATTTCCGCCCCTGCCACAGTACTGAAACGGCCCTTATCAAAGTCACTAATGACATCCTGTGTGACTGTGACCGTGGTAAACGATCCCTCCTCATCCTTCCCCACCTGTCTGCAGCCTTGGACACCGAACTCCTCCAACACCTCTCCTCCATCGTCCAGCTGGGTGGGACTGCGTTCACCTGGTTCCATTCTTATCTCTCCCGTCGTAGCCAGAGAATCTCCTGCAGTGGCTTCTCTTCCCACTCCCTCACCGTGACCTCTGGAGTCCCCCCAGGATCTGTCCTTGGCCCCCTCCTCTTCCTCATCGACACACTGCCCCTCGGCAACATCATCCGAAAACACAATGTCAGGTTCCACGTGTCGCTGACGGCCCCCAGCTCCACCTCACCACCTCCCCCCTCGACCCCTCCACTGCCTCTCATTTCTCACACTGCTTCTCCCACATCCAGTCCTGGACGAGCAGGAATTTCCTCCAATTAAATATTGGGAAGTCCGAAGCCATTGCCTTCAGTCCCCGCCACGAACTCCATTCCCGAGTCACCGACTCCATCCCTCTCCCCGGCCACTGTCTGAGGCTGGACCAGACCGTTCACAACCCTGGTGTCCTGTCTGACCCTGAGATGAGCTCCTGACCCCATATCCTCTCCATCACCGAGACCGTCTACTTCCACCTCCATCGCCCGTCTCCACCCCTGCCTCAGCTCATCTGCTGCTGAAACCCTCCTCCCTGCCTTTGTTACCTCCAGACTCGACTATTCCATTGCTCTCCTGGCCGGCCTCCCGTCTTCCATAAACTTCAGCTCATCCAAATCTCTGCTGCCCGTGTCCAAACTCACACCCAGTCCCGTTCACCCATCACCCCCTGTGCTCACTGACCCACATCGGCTCCCAGTCCAGGAACGCCTCGATTTTAAAATTCTCATCCTTGTGTTCAAATCCCTCCATGGTCCTCACCCCTCCCTATCTCTGTAACCCCCTCCATGGCCTCCCCCCTCCCTATCTCTGTAACCCCCTCCATGGCCCTCGCTCCTCCCTATCTCTGTAACCCCCTCCATGGCCCTCGCCCCTCCCTATCTCTGTAACCCCCTCCGTGGCCCTCGCCCCTCCCTATCTCTGTAACCTCCTCCAGCCCTACAACCCTCCCAGATCTCCGCGCTCCTCCAATTCTGGCCTCTTGCGCATCCTCGATTTCCATCGCTCCACCATTGGCGGCCGTGCCTTCAGCTGCCTGGGCCCTCAGCTCTGGAATTCCCTCCCTAAACCTCTCCGCCTCTCTCTCCTCCTTTAAGACGCTCCTTAAAACCTCCCTCTTTGGCCAAGTTTTTGGTCACCTGTCCTAATATATATAAGTAATAGGAGGAGGACGAGGCCAGTCGGCCCCTCATATCTCCAGGTGTGACTCGTTGTCAAATCCTGTGAAGCACCTTGGGACGTTTTACTCCATTAAAGGCGCTATATAAATGCAGCTTGTTGTTGTTAGTTGAATCATTGTACTATTGGTGTGTTATTGGTGTGTCAAAGGCAGTCAGTGCACTATTTGGGTATAAAAGGAGTTTGACAATCAGTCAGTGCACTATTGGTGTGTTACTGGTGTTTCACACTCAGTTTGTGCACTATTAGTGTATTGCTGGTGTTTCTGCAGCAGCCTCTGTGAGACGGACAGTGATGAGCGACACCAGTGGACAGAGAATTAAATTCAATCATTTTAATCACAGGCAGTTGTGAGTAAACAGGTCACAGACGGCTTCCGTCTCCCCCCACTGGGATTGATTGGATCCTCGTTCACAGCCTCTCCCCGAACCCCCTCAACTTGTGTCACTCCCAGCACCCTCCCCGAACCCCCTCATGTTGTGTCACTCCCATCCCCCTCCCCGAACCCCCTCACGTTGTTGTATCACTCCCATCCCCCTCCCCAGACCCTCAACCTTTTCTCCAAGGCACCTCCTTCAAATGAAGCCTCAACAGCAGCTGAAGTTTTTCAGTGTGTGAGAGCGGGGAGGTTGGTGAGGTCGGTCCTCGTATCTGACTTCCTCAATGTGCACACACAAACAACTGAGAATTCACACTCCTCCGTGTGAGTTTGGAAATTCACACTCGTAAAGCTGAGTGTGTAAATTTATACTTCTAAGCGAGTGTAAACTCGCTTGTAAATGTGAGTGTGTGTGATCACACTTCCAAAAATAACTGGAAATTTACACACCACATTTGTGCTTGTAAATGTGTGTAAATTTACACCTCCAAACGTGAAAGTGCAAATTTACACAATTGAATATGAGCACAAATTTACACTTTTAAATGTGTGTGAACTCACCCCTGTAATAGTGTCAATCTGAGTAGGTAAATTTACAGCCAGCGTAAAATTCACTTCCGTAAATTTACGACTGTGCACGCTCACACCTCGATATAGTGTGCACGGCCACACCTCGATATAGTGTGCACGCTCACACCTCGGTATAGTGTGCACGCTCACACCTCGATATAGTGTGCACGGCCACACCTCGATATAGTGTGCACAGCCACACCTCGATATATACAGTGTGTGAGTCCATGTGGCTCAGTTTACAATGGTGCAAACTCACACTTCCGCACGCTTGCAAGCATGTGCTTCCAAAGCTGCAAGTGTACAAATTCACGCCTCCAACTGCTCTTGTGAATTTGCCAAAACAAAATCACTGAGACGGAGCAGGGGGATGATGGAGGGAGAGAGTGGTCCTTCCCCTGTCCGACACACAGGATAGAAACGAGATGGTGTAACGGGCCGGGGAGAGAGAGATTTCGCACAGGCGCAGACATCACACACTGACTCGATGGAGGTGTGTCGAATCCTGCCACACTTGTGCACAAGGGAGGTGTGAGACAACGTGCGAGAGATGCTGTTGCAGTTGATTGTGTCCCCTGCTGTCTGAGAGGTCTGGGTTCACTCCTCCACTGGCTCACTCCTCTCTCCCAGTCGAAGAAAGAGCCTGAACGAGAAAGGCAAGAACGTCAGTCAGGCCTCATGGCAGGATTTCAATCCGAAACCAATCACAACTGGCCGATTCAAAAATACACGGGGTCGCCCGTCACCCATAACCCCGCCCCCGCCTCCCATAACCCCGCCCCCGTCACCCAGAGCCCCGCCCCCGTCACCCATAACCCCGCCCCCATCACCCAGAGCCCCGCCCCCGTCACCCATAACCCCGCCCCCATCACCCAGAGCCCCGCCCCCGCCTCCCATAACCCCGCCCCCGTCACCCAGAGCCCCGCCCCCGTCACCCATAACCCCGCCCCCGTCACCCAGAGCCCCGCCCCCGTCACCCAGAGCCCCGCCCCCGTCACCCAGAGCCCCGCCCCCGCCTCCCATAACCCCGCCCCCGTCACCCAGAGCCCCGCCCCCGTCACCCATAACCCCGCCCCCATCACCCAGAGCCCCGCCCCCGTCACCCATAACCCCGCCCCCGTCACCCAGAGCCCCGCCCCCGTCACCCAGAGCCCCACCCCCGTCACCCAGAGCCCCGCCCCCGTCACACAGAGCCCCGCCCCCGCCTCCCATAACCCCGCCCCCGTCACCCAGAGCCCCACCCCCGTCACCCAGAGCCCCGCCCCCGTCACACAGAGCCCCGCCCCCGCCTCCCATAACCCCACCCCCGTCACCCATAGCCCCGCCCCCGCCTCCCATAACCCCGCCCCGTCACCCAGAGCCCCGCCCCCGTCACCCATAACCCCGCCCCCGTCACCCAGAGCACTGCCCCCGTCACCCAGAGCCCCGCCCCGCCTCCCATAACCCCGCCCCCGTCACCCATAACCCCCGTCACCCATAACCCCGCCCCCCCGTCACCCATAACCCCCGTCACCCATAACCCCGCCCCCCCGTCACCCATAACCCCCGTCACCCATAACCCCCGTCACCCATAACCCCCGTCACCCATAACCCCCGTCACCCATAACCCCACCCCCCCGTCACCCATAACCCCCGTCACCCATAACCCCCGTCACCCATAACCCCCGTCACCCATAACCCACGTCACCCATAACCCCCGTCACCCATAACCCCGCCCCCGTCACCCAGAGCACTGCCCCCGTCACCCAGAGCCCCGCCCCGCCTCCCATAACCCCGCCCCCGTCACCCATAACCCCCGTCACCCATAACCCCGCCCCACCGTCACCCATAACCCCCGTCACCCATAACCCCCGTCACCCATAACCCCCGTCACCCATAACCCCACCCCCCCGTCACCCATAACCCCCGTCACCCATAACCCCCGTCACCCATAACCCCCGTCACCCATAACCCACGTCACCCATAACCCCCGTCACCCATAACCCCACCCCCCCGTCACCCATAACCCCCGTCACCCATAACCCCCGTCACCCATAACCCCCGTCACCCATAACCCCACCCCCCCATCACCCATAACCCCCGTCACCCATAACCCACGTCACCCATAACCCCGCCCCACCGTCACCCATAACCCCCGTCACCCATAACCCCCGTCACCCATAACCCCCGTCACCCATAACCCCACCCCCCCGTCACCCATAACCCCCGTCACCCATAACCCCCGTCACCCATAACCCCACCCCCCCGTCACCCATAACCCCCGTCACCCATAACCCCCGTCACCCATAACCCCACCCCCCCGTCACCCATAACCCCCGTCACCCATAACCCCCGTCACCCATAACCCCCGTCACCCATAACCCACGTCACCCATAACCTCCCTCCTCCCATAAAACCCCGCCCACATCCCATCACGTCCCGCCCCCCACTCCTCTGGCCCGTGGGCCTCAGCACATTGGGACCAGGCAGGCAAATTAATCAGCCAGGGTTCCTGGCCCTGACCTCCGCCCTCTGACACTTGATGGACTGTGCCACTGAGAACGGAGGTCGGGTGAGGTCAGGTTTGCGCTGGCCCGTGACTGCCCGCTGTGCTCAGATATCCTGTGACGCTCACTCGCCCCGAAATCAAAACCCTGAGCCACAACAAGGAGGCCTGAGACACACCTGATATTGGGCCTCGGAATCTGTACCCCAGTGAGAGTCAGTGTGTGTGGAACTGTACCCCAGTGAGAGTCAGGGTCTGTGGAACTGTACCCCAGTGAGAGTCAGTGTGTGTGGAACTGTATCCCAGTGAGAGTCAGTGTGTGTGGAACTGTACCCCAGTGAGAGTCAGTGTGTGTGGAACTGTACCCCAGTGAGAGTCAGTGTGTGTGGAACTGTACCCCAGTGAGAGTCAGTGTGTGTGGAACTGTACCCCAGTGAGAGTCAGTGTGTGTGGAACTGTACCCCAGTGAGAGTCAGTGTGTGTGGAACTGTACCCCAGTGAGAGTCAGTGTCTGTGGAACTGTACCCCAGTGAGAGTCAGTGTGTGTGGAACTGTACCCCAGTGAGAGTCAGTGTGTGTGGAACTGTACCCCAGTGAGAGTCAGTGTCTGTGGAAATGTACCGCAGTGAGAGTCAGTGTCTGTGGAACTGTACCACAGTGAGAGTCAGTGTGTGTGGAACTGTACCCCAGTGAGAGTCAGTGTGTGTGGAACTGTACCCCAGTGAGAGTCAGTGTGTGTGCAACTGTATCCCAGTGAGACTCAGTGTGTGTGGAACTGGACCCCAGTGAGGGACAGTGTGTGTGGAACTGTACCCCAGTGAGAGTCAGTGTGTGTGGAACTGTACCCCAGTGAGAGTCAGTGTCCGTGGAACTGTACCCCAGTGAGAGTCAGTGTGTGTGGAACTGTACCCCAGTGAGAGTCAGTGTGTGTGGAACTGTACCCCAGTGAGAGTCACTGTGTGTGGAACTGTACCCCAGTGAGAGACAGTGTCTGTGGAACTGTACCCCAGTGAGAGTCAGTGTGTGTGGAACTGTACCCCAGTGAGAGTCAGTGTGTGTGGAACTGTATCCCAGTGAGAGTCAGTGTGTGTGGAACTGCACCCCAGTGAGGGACAGTGTGTGTGGAACTGTATCCCAGCGAGAGTCAGTGTCTGTGGAACTGTACCCCAGTGAGAAGCAGTGTCTGTGGAACTGTACCCCAGTGAGAGTCAGTGTCTGTGGAACTGTACCCCAGTGAGATTCAGTGTCTGTGGAACTGTATCCCAGTGAGAGTCAGTGTGTGTGGAACTGTACCCCAGTGAGAGTCAGTGTGTGTGGAACTGTACCCCAGTGAGAGTCAGTGTCCGTGGAACTGTACCCCAGTGAGAGTCAGTGTGTGTGGAACTGTACCCCAGTGAGAGTCAGTGTGTGTGGAACTGTACCCCAGTGAGAGTCACTGTGTGTGGAACTGTACCCCAGTGAGAGACAGTGTCTGTGGAACTGTACCCCAGTGAGAGTCAGTGTGTGTGGAACTGTACCCCAGTGAGAGTCAGTGTGTGTGGAACTGTATCCCAGTGAGAGTCAGTGTGTGTGGAACTGTACCCCAGTGAGGGACAGTGTGTGTGGAACTGTATCCCAGCGAGAGTCAGTGTCTGTGGAACTGTACCCCAGTGAGAAGCAGTGTCTGTGGAACTGTACCCCAGTGAGAGTCAGTGTCTGTGGAACTGTACCCCAGTGAGATTCAGTGTCTGTGGAACTGTATCCCAGTGAGAGTCAGTGTCTGTGGAACTGTACCCGAGTGAGAGTCAGTGTGTGTGGAACTGTACCCCAGTGAGAGTCAGTGTCTGTGGAACTGTACCCCAGTGAGAGTCAGTGCCTGTGGAACTGTACCCCAGTGAGGGACAGTGTGTGTGGAACTGTACCCCAGTGAGGGACAGTGTGTGTGGAACTGTACCCCAGTGAGAGTCAGTGTCTGTGGAACTGTACCCCAGTGAGAGTCAGTGTGTGTGCAACTGTACCCCAGTGAGAGTCAGTGCCTGTGGAACTGTACCCCAGTGAGAATCAGTGTCTGTGGAACTGTACCCCAGTGAGAGTCAGTGTCTGTGGAACTGTCCCCCAGTGAGAGTCAGTGTGTGTGGAACTATAACCCAGTGAGAGGCAGTGTCTGTGGAACTGTACCACAGTGAGAGTCAGTGTGTGTGGAACTGTACCCCAGTGAGAGTCAGTGTCTGTGGAACTGTACCCCAGTGAGAGTCAGTGTGTGTGGAACTGTACCCCAGTGAGAGTCAGTGTCTGTGGAACTGGACCCAGTGAGAGTCAGTGTGTGTGGAACTGTACCCAGTGAGAGTCAGTGTGTGTGGAACTGAACCCCAGTGAGATTCATTGTCTGAGGAACTGTACCCCAGTGAGAGTCAGTGTCTGTGGAACTGTACCCGAGTGAGATTCATTGTCTGAGGAACTGTAACCCAGTGAGAATCAGTGTGTGTGGAACTGTACCCCAGTGAGAGTCAGTGTCCATGGAACTGTACCCCGGTGAGAGTCAGTGTCTGTGGAACTGTACTCCAGTGAGAGTCAGTGTGTGTGGAACTGTACCACAGTGAGAGTCAGTGTGTGTGGAACTGTACCCTAGTGAGAGTCAGTGTGTGTGCAACTGTACCCCAGTGAGAGTCAGTGTCTGTGGAACTGTACCCCAGTGAGAGTCAGTGCCTGTGGAACTGTACCCCAGTGAGAGTCAGTGCCTGTGGAACTGAACCCCAGTGAGAGTCAGTGTGTGTGGAACTGTATCCCAGTGAGGGACAGTGTGTGTGGAACTGTAACCCAGTGAGAGTCAGTGTGTGTGGAACTGTACCCCAGTGAGAGTCAGTGTCCATGGAACTGTCCCCCAGTGAGAGTCTGTGTCTGTGGAACTGTACCCCAGTGAGAGTCAGTGTCTGTGGAACTGTACCCCAGTGAGAGTCAGTGCCTGTGGAACTGTACCCCAGTGAGGGACAGTGTGTGTGGAACTGTACCCCAGTGAGGGACAGTGTGTGTGGAACTGTACCCCAGTGAGAGTCAGTGTCTGTGGAACTGTACCCCAGTGAGAGTCAGTGTGTGTGCAACTGTACCCCAGTGAGAGTCAGTGCCTGTGGAACTGTACCCCAGTGAGAATCAGTGTCTGTGGAACTGTACCCCAGTGAGAGTCAGTGTCTGTGGAACTGTCCCCCAGTGAGAGTCAGTGTGTGTGGAACTATAACCCAGTGAGAGGCAGTGTGTGTGGAACTGTACCCCAGTGAGAGTCAGTGTGTGTGGAACTGTACCTGAGTGAGAGTCAGTGTGTGTGGAACTGGACCACAGTGAGAGTCAGTGTCTGTGGAACTGTACCTGAGTGAGAGTCAGTGTGTGTGGAACTGTACCCCAGTGAGAGTCAGTGTCTGTGGAACTGTACCTGAGTGAGAGTCAGTGTGTGTGGAACTGTACCCCAGTGAGAGTCAGTGTCTGTGGAACTGTACCCCGGTGAGAGTCAGTGTCCGTGGAACTGTCCCCCAGTGAGAGTCAGTGTCCGTGGAACTGTACCCCGGTTAGAGTCAGTGTCCGTGGAACTGTCCCCCAGTGAGAGTCAGTGTCCGTGGAACTGTACGCCGGTTAGAGTCAGTGTCCGTGGAACTGTCCCCCAGTGAGAGTCAGTGTCTGTGGAACTGTACCCCAGTGTGAGTCAGTGTCTGTGGAACCGGACCCCAGTGAGAGTCAGTGTGTGTGGAACTGTACCCCAGTGAGAGTCATTGTCTGTGGAACTGTACCCCAGTGCGAATCAGTGTGTGTGGAACTGTACCCCAGTGAGAGTCAGTGTCTGTGGAACTGTACCCCAGTGCGAATCAGTGTGTGTGGAACTGTACCCCAGTGAGAGTCAATGTGTGTGGAACTGGACCCCAGTGAGAGTCAGTGTGTGTGGAACTGTACCCCAGTGAGTGTCAGTGTGTGTGGAACTGTACCCCAGTGAGAGTCAGTGTCTGTGGAACTGGACCCAGTGAGAGTCAGTGTCTGTGGAACTGGACCCAGTGAGAGTCAGTGTCTGTAGAACTGTCCCCCAGTGAGAGTCAGTGTGTGTGGAACTGTACCCCAGTGAGAGTCAGTGTCTGTGGAACTGGACCCAGTGAGAGTCAGTGTGTGTGGAACTGTACCCCAGTGAGAGTCAGTGTCTGTGGAACTGTACCCCAGTGAGAGTCAGTGTGTGTGGAACTGTACCCCAGTGAGAGTCAGTGTCTGTGGAACTGTACCCCAGTGAGAGTCAGTGTGTGTGGAACTGTACCCCAGTGAGAGTCAGTGTCTGTGGAACTGGACCCAGTGAGAGTCAGTGTGTGTGGAACTGTACCCAGTGAGAGTCAGTGTGTGTGGAACTGAACCCCAGTGAGATTCATTGTCTGAGGAACTGTACCCCAGTGAGAGTCAGTGTCTGTGGAACTGTAACCCAGTGAGAATCAGTGTGTGTGGAACTGTACCCCAGTGAGAGTCAGTGTCCATGGAACTGTACCCCGGTGAGAGTCAGTGTCTGTGGAACTGTACTCCAGTGAGAGTCAGTGTGTGTGGAACTGTACCACAGTGAGAGTCAGTGTGTGTGGAACTGTACCCTAGTGAGAGTCAGTGTGTGTGCAACTGTACCCCAGTGAGAGTCAGTGTCTGTGGAACTGTACCCCAGTGAGAGTCAGTGCCTGTGGAACTGTACCCCAGTGAGAGTCAGTGCCTGTGGAACTGAACCCCAGTGAGAGTCAGTGTGTGTGGAACTGTATCCCAGTGAGGGACAGTGTGTGTGGAACTGTACCCCAGTGAGAGTCAGTGTCCATGGAACTGTCCCCCAGTGAGAGTCTGTGTCTGTGGAACTGTACCCCAGTGAGAGTCAGTGTCTGTGGAACTGTCCCCCAGTGCGAGTCTGTGTGTGTGGAACTGTACCCCAGTGAGAGTCAGTGCTTGTGGAACTGTCCCCCAGTGAGAGTCTGTGTCTGTGGAACTGTACCCCAGTGAGAGTCAGTGTCTGTGGAACTGTCCCCCAGTCAGAGTCAGTGTGTGTGGAACTGTACCCCAGTGAGAGTCAGTGCCTGTGGAACTGTCCCCCAGTGAGAGTCTGTGTCTGTGGAACTGTACCCCAGTGAGAGTCAGTGTCTGTGGAACTGTCCCCCAGTGAGAGTCTGTGTGTGTGGAACTGTACCCCAGTTAGAGTCAGTGTGTGTGGAACTGTTCCCCAGTGCGAGTCAGTGTCTGTGGAACTGTACCCCAGTTAGAGTCAGTGTGTGTGGAACTTTAACCCAGTGAGAGTCAGTGTGTGTGGAACTGTACCCCAGTGAGAGTCAGTGCCTGTGGAACTGTCCCCCAGTGAGTGTCTGTGTGTGTGGAACTGTACCCCAGTTAGAGTCAGTGTGTGTGGAACTTTAACCCAGTGAGAGTCAGTGTGTGTGGAACTGTACCCCGGTGAGAGTCAATGTCTGTGGAACTGTACCCCGTTGAGTGTCAGTATCTGTGGAACTGTACCCCAGTGCGAGTCAGTGTCTGTGGAACTGTACCCCAGTTAGAGTCAGTGTGTGTGGAACTGTACCCCAGTGAGAGTCAGTGTCTGTGGAACTGTCCCCCAGTGAGAGTCTGTGTGTGTGGAACTGTACCCCAGTTAGAGTCAGTGTGTGTGGAACTGTTCCCCAGTGCGAGTCAGTGTCTGTGGAACTGTACCCCAGTTAGAGTCAGTGTGTGTGGAACTTTAACCCAGTGAGAGTCAGTGTGTGTGGAACTGTACCCCAGTGAGAGTCAGTGTCTGTGGAACTGTACCCCGTTGAGTGTCAGTATCTGTGGAACTGTACCCCAGTGCGAGTCAGTTTGTGTTGAACTGTACCCCGGTGAGAGTCAGTGTCTGTGGAAATGAACCCGAGTGAGAGTCAGTGTGTGTGGAACTGAACCCGAGTGAGAGTCAGTGTCTGTGGAACTGAACCCGAGTGAGAGTCAGTGTGTGTGGAACTGTACCCCAGTGAGAGTCAGTGTCTGTGGAACTGCACCCCAGTGAGAGTCAGTGTGTGTGGAACTGTACCCCAGTGTGAGTCAGTGTGTGTGGAACTGTACCCCAGTGAGAGTCAGTGTGTGTGGAACTGTACCCCAATGAGAGTCAGTGTGTGTGGAACTGTACCCCAGTGAGAGTCAGTGTGTGTGGAACTGTACCCCAGTGAGAGTCAGTGTGTGTGGAACTGTACCCCAGTGAGAGTCAGTGTCTGTGGAACTGTCCCCCAGTGAGAGTCAGTTTCTGGAACTGTACCCCAGCGAGAGTCAGTGCCTGTGTAACTGTACCACAGTGAGAGTCAGTGTGTGTGGAACTGTACCCCAGTAAGAGTCAGTGTGTGTGGAACTGTACCACAGTGAGAGTCAGTGTGTGTGGAACTGTACCCCAGTGAGAGTCAGTGTGTGTGGAACTGTCCCCCAGTGAGAGTCTGTGTGTGTGGAACTGTACCCCAGTGAGAGTCAGTGTGTGTGGAACTGTACCCCAGTTAGAGTCAGTGTGTGTGGAACTGTTCCCCAGTGCGAGTCAGTGTCTGTGGAACTGTACCCCAGTTAGAGTCAGTGTGTGTGGAACTTTAACCCAGTGAGAGTCAGTGTGTGTGGAACTGTACCCCGGTGAGAGTCAATGTCTGTGGAACTGTACCCCGTTGAGTGTCAGTATCTGTGGAACTGTACCCCAGTGCGAGTCAGTTTGTGTTGAACTGTACCCCGGTGAGAGTCAGTGTCTGTGGAAATGAACCCGAGTGAGAGTCAGTGTGTGTGGAACTGAACCCGAGTGAGAGTCAGTGTCTGTGGAACTGAACCCGAGTGAGAGTCAGTGTGTGTGGAACTGTACCCCAGTGAGAGTCAGTGTCTGTGGAACTGCACCCCAGTGAGAGTCAGTGTGTGTGGAACTGTACCCCAGTGTGAGTCAGTGTGTGTGGAACTGTACCCCAGTGAGAGTCAGTGTGTGTGGAACTGTACCCCAATGAGAGTCAGTGTGTGTGGAACTGTACCCCAGTGAGAGTCAGTGTGTGTGGAACTGTACCCCAGTGAGAGTCAGTGTGTGTGGAACTGTACCCCAGTGAGAGTCAGTGTCTGTGGAACTGTCCCCCAGTGAGAGTCAGTTTCTGGAACTGTACCCCAGCGAGAGTCAGTGTCTGTGGAACTGTACCCCAGTGAGAGTAAGTGTGTGTGGAACTGTACCCCAGTAAGAGTCAGTGTGTGTGGAACTGTACCACAGTGAGAGTCAGTGTGTGTGGAACTGTACCCCAGTGAGAGTCAGTGTGTGTGGAACTGTCCCCCAGTGAGAGTCTGTGTGTGTGGAACTGTACCCCAGTGAGAGTCAGTGTGTGTGGAACTGTACCAGTGAGAGTCAGTGTGTGTGGAAATGTACCCCAGTTAGAGTCAGTGTCTGTGGAACTGTACCAGTGAGAGTCAGTGTGTGTGGAACAGTTCACCAGTGCGAGTCAGTGTGTGTGGAACTGTACCCCAGTGAGAGTCAGTGTCTGTGGAACTGTACCAGTGAGAGTCAGTGTGTGTGGAACTGTACCCCAGTGCGAGTCAGTGTGTGTGGAACTGTACCCCAGTGCGAATCAGTGTCTGTGGAACTGTACCCCAGTGAGAGTCAGTGTGTTTGGAACTGTAACCCAGTGAGAGTCAGTGTGTGTGGAACTGTCCCCCAGTGAGAGTCAGTGTGTGTGGAACTGTACCCCAGTGAGAGTCAGTGTCTGTGGAACTGGACCCAGTGAGAGTCAGTGTGTGTGGAACTGTACCCAAGTGAGAGTCAGTGTCCGTGGAACTGTACCCCAGTGAGAGTCAGTGTGTGTGGAACTGTACCCCAGTGAGAGTCAGTGTGTGTGGAACTGTACCCCAGTGAGAGTCAGTGTCTGTGGAACTGTACCCCAGTGAGAGTCAGTGTGTGTGGAACTGTACCCCAGTGAGAGTCAGTGTCTGTGGAACTGGACCCAGTGAGAGTCAGTGTGTGTGGAACTGTACCCAGTGAGAGTCAGTGTGTGTGGAACTGAACCCCAGTGAGATTCATTGTCTGAGGAACTGTACCCCAGTGAGAGTCAGTGTCTGTGGAACTGTAACCCAGTGAGAATCAGTGTGTGTGGAACTGTACCCCAGTGAGAGTCAGTGTCCATGGAACTGTACCCCGGTGAGAGTCAGTGTCTGTGGAACTGTACTCCAGTGAGAGTCAGTGTGTGTGGAACTGTACCACAGTGAGAGTCAGTGTGTGTGGAACTGTACCCTAGTGAGAGTCAGTGTGTGTGCAACTGTACCCCAGTGAGAGTCAGTGTCTGTGGAACTGTACCCCAGTGAGAGTCAGTGCCTGTGGAACTGTACCCCAGTGAGAGTCAGTGCCTGTGGAACTGAACCCCAGTGAGAGTCAGTGTGTGTGGAACTGTATCCCAGTGAGGGACAGTGTGTGTGGAACTGTACCCCAGTGAGAGTCAGTGTCCATGGAACTGTCCCCCAGTGAGAGTCTGTGTCTGTGGAACTGTACCCCAGTGAGAGTCAGTGTCTGTGGAACTGTCCCCCAGTGCGAGTCTGTGTGTGTGGAACTGTACCCCAGTGAGAGTCAGTGCTTGTGGAACTGTCCCCCAGTGAGAGTCTGTGTCTGTGGAACTGTACCCCAGTGAGAGTCAGTGTCTGTGGAACTGTCCCCCAGTCAGAGTCAGTGTGTGTGGAACTGTACCCCAGTGAGAGTCAGTGCCTGTGGAACTGTCCCCCAGTGAGAGTCTGTGTCTGTGGAACTGTACCCCAGTGAGAGTCAGTGTCTGTGGAACTGTCCCCCAGTGAGAGTCTGTGTGTGTGGAACTGTACCCCAGTTAGAGTCAGTGTGTGTGGAACTGTTCCCCAGTGCGAGTCAGTGTCTGTGGAACTGTACCCCAGTTAGAGTCAGTGTGTGTGGAACTTTAACCCAGTGAGAGTCAGTGTGTGTGGAACTGTACCCCAGTGAGAGTCAGTGCCTGTGGAACTGTCCCCCAGTGAGTGTCTGTGTGTGTGGAACTGTACCCCAGTTAGAGTCAGTGTGTGTGGAACTTTAACCCAGTGAGAGTCAGTGTGTGTGGAACTGTACCCCGGTGAGAGTCAATGTCTGTGGAACTGTACCCCGTTGAGTGTCAGTATCTGTGGAACTGTACCCCAGTGCGAGTCAGTGTCTGTGGAACTGTACCCCAGTTAGAGTCAGTGTGTGTGGAACTGTACCCCAGTGAGAGTCAGTGTCTGTGGAACTGTCCCCCAGTGAGAGTCTGTGTGTGTGGAACTGTACCCCAGTTAGAGTCAGTGTGTGTGGAACTGTTCCCCAGTGCGAGTCAGTGTCTGTGGAACTGTACCCCAGTTAGAGTCAGTGTGTGTGGAACTTTAACCCAGTGAGAGTCAGTGTGTGTGGAACTGTACCCCGGTGAGAGTCAATGTCTGTGGAACTGTACCCCGTTGAGTGTCAGTATCTGTGGAACTGTACCCCAGTGCGAGTCAGTTTGTGTTGAACTGTACCCCGGTGAGAGTCAGTGTCTGTGGAAATGAACCCGAGTGAGAGTCAGTGTGTGTGGAACTGAACCCGAGTGAGAGTCAGTGTCTGTGGAACTGAACCCGAGTGAGAGTCAGTGTGTGTGGAACTGTACCCCAGTGAGAGTCAGTGTCTGTGGAACTGCACCCCAGTGAGAGTCAGTGTGTGTGGAACTGTACCCCAGTGTGAGTCAGTGTGTGTGGAACTGTACCCCAGTGAGAGTCAGTGTGTGTGGAACTGTACCCCAATGAGAGTCAGTGTGTGTGGAACTGTACCCCAGTGAGAGTCAGTGTGTGTGGAACTGTACCCCAGTGAGAGTCAGTGTGTGTGGAACTGTACCCCAGTGAGAGTCAGTGTCTGTGGAACTGTCCCCCAGTGAGAGTCAGTTTCTGGAACTGTACCCCAGCGAGAGTCAGTGCCTGTGTAACTGTACCACAGTGAGAGTCAGTGTGTGTGGAACTGTACCCCAGTAAGAGTCAGTGTGTGTGGAACTGTACCACAGTGAGAGTCAGTGTGTGTGGAACTGTACCCCAGTGAGAGTCAGTGTGTGTGGAACTGTCCCCCAGTGAGAGTCTGTGTGTGTGGAACTGTACCCCAGTGAGAGTCAGTGTGTGTGGAACTGTACCCCAGTTAGAGTCAGTGTGTGTGGAACTGTTCCCCAGTGCGAGTCAGTGTCTGTGGAACTGTACCCCAGTTAGAGTCAGTGTGTGTGGAACTTTAACCCAGTGAGAGTCAGTGTGTGTGGAACTGTACCCCGGTGAGAGTCAATGTCTGTGGAACTGTACCCCGTTGAGTGTCAGTATCTGTGGAACTGTACCCCAGTGCGAGTCAGTTTGTGTTGAACTGTACCCCGGTGAGAGTCAGTGTCTGTGGAAATGAACCCGAGTGAGAGTCAGTGTGTGTGGAACTGAACCCGAGTGAGAGTCAGTGTCTGTGGAACTGAACCCGAGTGAGAGTCAGTGTGTGTGGAACTGTACCCCAGTGAGAGTCAGTGTCTGTGGAACTGCACCCCAGTGAGAGTCAGTGTGTGTGGAACTGTACCCCAGTGTGAGTCAGTGTGTGTGGAACTGTACCCCAGTGAGAGTCAGTGTGTGTGGAACTGTACCCCAATGAGAGTCAGTGTGTGTGGAACTGTACCCCAGTGAGAGTCAGTGTGTGTGGAACTGTACCCCAGTGAGAGTCAGTGTGTGTGGAACTGTACCCCAGTGAGAGTCAGTGTCTGTGGAACTGTCCCCCAGTGAGAGTCAGTTTCTGGAACTGTACCCCAGCGAGAGTCAGTGCCTGTGTAACTGTACCACAGTGAGAGTCAGTGTGTGTGGAACTGTACCCCAGTAAGAGTCAGTGTGTGTGGAACTGTACCACAGTGAGAGTCAGTGTGTGTGGAACTGTACCCCAGTGAGAGTCAGTGTGTGTGGAACTGTCCCCCAGTGAGAGTCTGTGTGTGTGGAACTGTACCCCAGTGAGAGTCAGTGTGTGTGGAACTGTACCAGTGAGAGTCAGTGTGTGTGGAAATGTACCCCAGTTAGAGTCAGTGTCTGTGGAACTGTACCAGTGAGAGTCAGTGTGTGTGGAACAGTTCACCAGTGCGAGTCAGTGTGTGTGGAACTGTACCCCAGTGAGAGTCAGTGTCTGTGGAACTGTACCAGTGAGAGTCAGTGTGTGTGGAACTGTACCCCAGTGCGAGTCAGTGTGTGTGGAACTGTACCCCAGTGCGAATCAGTGTCTGTGGAACTGTACCCCAGTGAGAGTCAGTGTGTGTGGAACTGTAACCCAGTGAGAGTCAGTGTGTGTGGAACTGTCCCCCAGTGAGAGTCAGTGTGTGTGGAACTGTACCCCAGTGAGAGTCAGTGTCTGTGGAACTGGACCCAGTGAGAGTCAGTGTGTGTGGAACTGTACCCAAGTGAGAGTCAGTGTCCGTGGAACTGTACCCCAGTGAGAGTCAGTGTGTGTGGAACTGTACCCCAGTGAGAGTCAGTGTGTGTGGAACTGTACCCCAGTGAGAGTCAGTGTCTGTGGAACTGGACCCAGTGAGAGTCAGTGTGTTTGGAACTGTACCCAGTGAGAGTCAGTGTGTGTGGAACTGAACCCCAGTGAGAGTCATTGTCAGAGGAACTGTAACCTAGTGAGAATCAGTGTGTGTGGAACTGTACCCGAGTGAGAATCACTGTGTGTGGAACTGTACCCCAGTGAGAGTCAGTGTCCATGGAACTGTACCCCGGTGAGAGTCAGTGTCTGTGGAACTCTACACCAGTGAGAGTCAGTGTGTGTGGAACTGTACCCGAGTGAGAGTCAGTGTCTGTGGAACTGTACCCCAGTGAGAGTCAGTGTGTGTGGAACTGTACCCCAGTGAGAGTCAGTGTGTGTGCAACTGTACCCCAGTGAGAGTCAGTGTGTGTGGAACTGTTCCCCAGTGCGAGTCAGTGTGTGTGGAACTGTACCCTGGTGAGAGTCAGTGTCTGTGGAACTGAACCCGAGTGAGAGTCAGTGTGTGTGGAACTGTACCCCAGTGAGAGTCAGTGTGTGTTGAACTGTACCCCGGTGAGAGTCAGTGTCTGTGGAACTGAACCCGAGTGAGAGACAGTGTGTGTGGAACTGTACACCAGTGAGAGTCAGTGTGTGTGGAACTCTACCAGTGAGAGTCAGTGTTTGTGGAAATGTACCCCAGTTAGAGTCAGTGTCTGTGGAACTGTAACAGTGAGAGTCAGTGTGTGTGGAACTGTTCACCAGTGCGAGTCAGTGTGTGTGGAACTGTACCCCAGTGAGAGTCAGTGTCTGTGGAACTATACCAGTGAGAGTCAGTGTGTGTGGAACTGTACCCCAGTGCGAGTCAGTGTGTGTGGAACTGTACCCCAGTGCGAATCAGTGTGTGTGGAACTGTACCCCAGTGAGAGTCAGTGTGTGTGGAACTGTCCCCCAGTGAGAGTCAGTGTGTGTGGAACTGTACCCCAGTGAGAGTCAGTGTCTGTGTAACTGGACCCAGTGAGAGTCAGTGTGTGTGGAACTGTACCCAAGTGAGAGTCAGTGTCCGTGGAACTGTACCCCAGTGAGAGTCAGTGTGTGTGGAACTGTACCCCAGTGAGAGTCAGTGTGTGTTGAACTGTACCCCAGTGAGAGTCAGTGTCTGTGGAACTGGACCCAGTGAGAGTCAGTGTGTGTGGAACTGGACCCAGTGAGAGTCAGTGTGTGTGGAACTGAACCCCAGTGAGATTCATTGTCTGAGGAACTGTAACCTCGTGAGAATCAGTGTGTGTGGAACTGTACCCGAGTGAGAATCACTGTGTGTGGAACTGTACCCCAGTGAGAGTCAGTGTCCATGGAACTGTACCCCGGTGAGAGTCAGTGTCTGTGGAACTGTACTCCAGTGAGAGTCAGTGTGTGTGGAACTGTACCCGAGTGAGAGTCAGTGTCTGTGGAACTGTACCACAGTGAGAGTCAGTACCTGTGGAACTGTACCCCAGTGAGAGTCAGTGCCTGTGGAACTGTACCCCAGTGAGAATCAGTGTGTGTGGAACTGTACCCAGTGAGATTCAGTGTGTGTGGAACTGAACCCCAGTGAGAGTCAGTGTGTGTGGAACTGTATCCCAGTGAGGGACAGTGTGTGTGGAACTGTAACCCAGTCAGAGTCAGTGTGTGTGGAACTGTACCCCAGTGAGAGTCAGTGTCCATGGAACTGTCCCCCAGTGAGAGTCTGTGTCTGTGGAACTGTACCCCAGTGAGAGTCAGTGTCTGTGGAACTGTACCCAGTGAGATTCAGTGTGTGTGGAACTGAACCCCAGTGAGAGTCAGTGTGTGTGGAACTGTATCCCAGTGAGGGACAGTGTGTGTGGAACTGTAACCCAGTGAGAGTCAGTGTGTGTGGACCTGTCCCCCAGTGAGAGTCAGTGTCCATGGAACTGTCCCCCAGTGAGAGTCTGTGTCTGTGGAACTGTACCCCAGTGAGAGTCAGTGTGTGTGGAACTGTACCCCAGTGAGAGTCAGTGTGTGTGGAACTGTACCCCAGTGAGAGTCAGTGTGTGTGGAACTGTACCCCAGTTGGAGTCAATGTGTGTGGAACTGTGCACCAGTGAGAGTCAGTGTCTGTGGAACTGAACCCGAGTGAGAGTCAGTGTGTGTGGAACTGTACACCAGTGAGAGTCAGTGTGTGTGGAACTGTACCCCAGTGAGAGTCAGTGTGTGTGGAACTGTACCCCGGTGAGAGTCAGTGTCTGTGGAACTGAACCCGAGTGAGAGTCAGTGTGTGTGGAACTGTACACCAGTGAGAGTCAGTGTGTGTGGAACTGTACCCCAGTGAGAGTCAGTGTGTGTGGAACTGTACCCCGGTGAGAGTCAGTGTCTGTGGAACTGAACCCGAGTGAGAGTCAGTGTGTGTGGAACTGTACACCAGTGAGAGTCAGTGTGTGTGGAACTGTTCCCCAGTGCGAGTCAGTTTGTGTGGAACTGTACCACAGTGAGAGTCAGTGTGTGTGGAACTGTACCCCAGTGAGAGTCAGTGTGTGTGGAACTGTACCCCAGTGAGAGTCAGTGTCTGTGGAACTGAACCCGAGTGAGAGTCAGTGTGTGTGGAGCTGTACCCCAGTGAGAGTCAGTGTGTGTGGAACTGTACCCCAGTGTGAGTCAGTGTGTGTGGAACTGTACCCCAGTGAGAGTCAGTGTCTGTGGAACTGTACCCCGGTGAGAGTCAGTGTCTGTGGAACTGTACTCCAGTGCGAGTCAGTTTCTGGAACTGTCCCCCAGCGAGAGTCAGTGTGTGTGGAACTGTACCCCATTGAGAGTCAGTGTCTGTGGATCTGTCCCCCAGTGAGAGTCTGTGTGTGTGGAACTGTACCCCAGTGAGAGTCAGTGTGTGTGGAACTGTACCAGTGAGAGTCAGTGTGTGTGGAACTGTACCCCAGTTAGAGTCAGTGTCTGTGGAACTGTACCAGTGAGAGTCAGTGTGTGTGGAACTGTAACCCAGTCAGAGTCAGTGTCTGTGGAACTGTACCCCAGTGAGAGTCAGTGTCTGTGGAACTGTACCCAGTGAGATTCAGTGTGTGTGGAACTGAACCCCAGTGAGAGTCAGTGTGTGTGGAACTGTATCCCAGTGAGGGACAGTGTGTGTGGAACTGTAACCCAGTGAGAGTCAGTGTGTGTGGACCTGTCCCCCAGTGAGAGTCAGTGTCCATGGAACTGTCCCCCAGTGAGAGTCTGTGTCTGTGGAACTGTACCCCAGTGAGAGTCAGTGTGTGTGGAACTGTACCCCAGTGAGAGTCAGTGTGTGTGGAACTGTACCCCAGTGAGAGTCAGTGTGTGTGGAACTGTACCCCAGTGAGAGTCAGTGTCTGTGGAACTGTACCACAGTGAGAGTCAGTGTGTGTGGAACTGTACCCCAGTGAGAGTCAGTGTCTGTGGAACTGTACCCCAGTGAGAGTCAGTGTCTGTGGAACTGTACCACAGTGAGAGTCAGTGTGTGTGTAACTGTACCCCAGTGAGAGTCAGTGTCTGTGGAACTGTCCCCCAGTGAGAGTCTGTGTGTGTGGAACTGTACCCCAGTGAGAGTCAGTGTGTATGGAACTGTACCAGTGAGAGTCAGTGTGTGTGGAACTGTACCCCAGTTAGAGTCAGTGTCTGTGGAACTGTACCAGTGAGAGTCAGTGTGTGTGGAACTGTTCACCAGTGCGAGTCAGTGTCTGTGGAACTGTACCAGTGATAGTCAGTGTGTGTGGAACTGTACCCCAGTGCGAGTCAGTGTGTGTGGAACTGTACCCCAGTGCGAATCAGTGTGTGTGGAACTGTACCCCAGTGAGAGTCAGTATGTGTGGAACTGTACCCCAGTGAGAGTCAGTGTGTGTGGAACTGTACCCCAGTGAGAGTCAGTGTCTGTGGAACTGGACCCAGTGAGAGTCAGTGTGTGTGGAACTGTACCCCAGTGAGAGTCAGTGTCTGTGGAACTGGACCCAGTGAGAGTCAGTGTGTGTGGAACTGTACCCAAGTGAGCGTCAGTGTCCGTGGAACTGTACCCCAGTGAGAGTCAGTGTGTGTGGAACTGTACCCCAGTGAGAGTCAGTGTGTGTGGAACTGTACCCCAGTGAGAGTCAGTGTCTGTGGAACTGGACCCAGTGAGAGTCAGTGTATGTGGAACTGTACCCCAGTGAGAGTCAGTGTCTGTGGAACTGTACCCCGGTGAGAGTCAGTGTCTGTGGAACTGTACCCCAGTGAGAGTCAGTGTGTGTGGAACTGTACCCCAGTGAGAGTCAGTGTGTGTGGAACTGTCCCCCAGTGAGAGTCAGTGTGTGTGGAACTGTACCCCAGTGAGAGTCAGTGTCTGTGGAACTGTACCCCAGTGAGAGTCAGTGTGTGTTGAACTGTACCCCAGTGAGAGTCAGTGTGTGTGGAACTGTACCCCAGTGAGAGTCAGTGTGTGTGGAACTGTACCTGAGTGAGAGTCAGTGTGTGTGGAACTGTTCCCCAGTGAGAGTCAGTGTCCGTGGAACTGTACCTGAGTGAGAGTCAGTGTGTATGGAACTGTACCCCAGTGAGAGTCAGTGGCTGTGGAACTGTACCCCGGTGAGAGTCAGTGTCCGTGGAACTGTCCCCCAGTGAGAGTCAGTGTCTGTGGAACTGTACCCCAGTGAGAGTCAGTGTCTGTGGAACTGTACCCCATAGAGAGTCAGTGTCTGTGGAACTGTACCCCAGTGAGAGTCAGTGTCTGTGAAACTGTACCTCAGTGAGAGTCAGTGTCTGTGGAACTGTATCCCAGTGAGAGTCAGTGTCTGTGGAACTGTACCCCAGTGAGAGTCAGTGTCTGTGGAACTGTACCCCAGAGAGAGTCAGTGTCTGTGGAACTGTACCCCGGTGAGATTCAGTGTCTGTGGAACTGTACTCCGGTGAGAGTCAGTGTCCGTGGAACTGTACCCCAGTGAGAGTCAGTGTGTGTGGAACTGTACCCCAGTGCAAGTCAGTGTCTGTGGAACTGTAACCCAGTGCGAGTCAGTGTGTGTGGAACTGTACCCCAGTGAGAGTCATTGTCTGTGGAACTGCACCCCGGTGAGAGTCAGTGTCCGTGGAACTGTCCCCCGGTGAGAGTCAGTGTCCGTGGAACTGTACCCTGGTGAGAGTCAGTGTCCGTGGAACTGTACACTGGTGAGAGTCAGTGTCTGCGGAACTGTACCCCAGTGAGAGTCAGTGTGCGTGGAACTGTACCACAGTGAGAGTCAGTGTCTGTGGAACTGTACCCCGGTGAAAGTCAGTGCCTGTGGAACTGTACCCCAGTGAGAATCAGTGCATGATGAACTGTTCCCCAGTGAGAGTCAGTGTCTGTGGAACTGTACCCCAATGAGAGTCAGTGTGTGTGGAACTGTACCCCAGTCAGAGACAGTGTCTGTGGAACTGTACCCCAGTGAGAGTCAGTGTGTGTGGAACTGTACCCCAGTGAGAGTCAGTGTGTGTGGAACTGTACCCCAGTGAGAGTCAGTGTGTGTTGAACTGTACCCCAGTGAGAGTCAGTGTGTGTTGAACTGTACCCCAGTGAGAGTCAGTGTGTGTGGAACTGTACCCCAGTGAGAGTCAGTGTGTGTGGAACTGTACCCCAGTGAGAGTCAGTGTCTGTGGAACTGTACCCCAGTGAGAGTCAGTGTGTGTTGAACTGTACCCCAGTGAGAGTCAGTGTGTGTGGAACTGTACCCCAGTGAGAGTCAGTGTGTGTGGAACTGTACCCCAGTGAGAGTCAGTGTCTGTGGAACTGTACCCCAGTGAGAGTCAGTGTGTGTGGAACTGTACCCCAGTGAGAGTCAGTGTCTGTGGAACTGTACCCCAGTGAGAGTCTGTGTCTGTGGAACTGTACCCCAGTGAGAGTCAGTGTCTGTGGAACTGTACCCCAGTGAGAGTCAGTGTGTGTAGAACTGTACCCCAGTGAGAGTCAGTGTCTATGGAACTGTACCCCAGTGAGAGTCAGTGTGTGTGGAACTGTACCCCAGTGAGAGTCAGTGTGTGTGGAACTGTACCCCAGTGAGAGTCAGTGTGTGTGGAACTGTACCCCAGTGAGAGTCAGTGTGTGTGGAACTGTACCCCAGTGAGAGTCAGTGTGTGTGGAACTGTACCCCAGTGAGAGTCAGTGTGTGTGGAACTGTATCCCAGTGAGAGTCAGTGTTTGTGGAACTGTACCCCAGTGAGAGTCAGTGTGTGTGGAACTGCAACCCAGTGAGAGTCAGTGTGTGTGGAACTGTACCCCAGTGAGAGTCAGTGTGTGTGGAACTGTACCCCAGTGAGAGTCAGTGTGTGTGGAACTGTAACCCAGTGAGAGTCAGTGTCTGTGGAACTGTACCCCAGTGAGAGTCAGTGTGTGTGGAACTGTACCCCAGTGAGAGTCAGTGTGTGTGGAACTGTAACCCAGTGAGAGTCAGTGTCTGTGGAACTGTACCCCAGTGAGAGTCAGTGTGTGTGGAACTGTACCCCAGTGAGAGTCAGTGTGTGTGGAACTGTACCCCAGTGAGAGTCAGTGTGTGTTGAACTGTACCCCAGTGAGAGTCAGTGTGTGTGGAACTGTACCCCAGTGAGAGTCAGTGTGTGTGGAACTGTACCCCAGTGAGAGTCAGTGTCTGTGGAACTGTACCCCAGTGAGAGTCAGTGTGTGTGGAACTGTACCCCAGTGAGAGTCAGTGTCTGTGGAACTGTACCCCAGTGAGAGTCTGTGTCTGTGGAACTGTACCCCAGTGAGAGTCAGTGTCTGTGGAACTGTACCCCAGTGAGAGTCAGTGTGTGTAGAACTGTACCCCAGTGAGAGTCAGTGTGTGTGGAACTGTACCCCAGTGAGAGTCAGTGTGTGTGGAACTGTACCCCAGTGAGAGTCAGTGTGTGTAGAACTGTACCCCAGTGAGAGTCAGTGTGTGTGGAACTGTACCCCAGTGAGAGTCAGTGTCTGTGGAACTTTACCCCAGTGAGAGTCAGTGTGTGTGGAACTGTAACCCCAGTGAGAGTCAGTGTCTGTGGAACTGCAGCCCAGTGAGAGTCAGTGTGTGTGGAACTGTACCCCAGTGAGAGTCAGTGTGTGTGGAACTGTACCCCAGTGAGAGTCAGTGTCTGTGGAACTGTCCCCCAGTGAGAGTCAGTGCCTGTGGAACTGTACCCCAGTGAGAGTCAGTGTGTGTGCAACTGTATCCCAGTGAGAGTCAGTGTGTGTGGAACTGTACCCCAGTGAGAGTCAGTGTGTGTGGAACTGTACCCCAGTGAGAGTCAGTGTGTGTGGAACTGTACCCCAGTGAGAGTCAGTGTGTGTGGAACTGTCCCCCAGTGAGAGTCAGTGTGTGTGGAACTGTACCCCAGTGAGAGTCAGTGTGTGTGGAACTGTACCCCAGTGAGAGTCAGTGTGTGTGGAACTGTACCCCAGTGAGAGTCAGTGTCTGTGGAACTGTACCCGAGTGAGAGTCAGTGTGTGTGGAACTGTACCCCAGTGAGAGTCAGTGTGTGTGGAACTGTACCCCAGTGAGAGTCAGTGTGTGTGGAACTGTACCCCAGTGAGAGTCAGTGTGTGTGGAACTGTACCACAGTGAGAGTCAGTGTCTGTGGAACTGTACCCCAGTGAGAGTCAGTGTCTGTGGAACCCGTACCCCAGTGAGAGTCAGTGTCTGTGGAACTGGACCCCAGTGAGAGTCAGTGTCTGTGGAACTGTACCCCAGTGAGAGTCAGTGTCTGTGGAACTGTACCTCAGTGAGAGTCAGTGTGTGTGGAACTGTACCCCAGTGAGAGTCAGTGTGTGTGGAACTGCACCCCAGTGAGAGTCAGTGTGTGTGGAACTGTACCTGAGTGAGAGTCAGTGTGTGTGGAACTGTACCGCAGTGAGAGTCAGTGTCTGTGGAACTGTACCCCAGTGAGAGTCAGTGTGTGTGGAACTGTACCCCAGTGAGAGTCAGTGTGTGTGCAACTGTATCCCAGTGAGACTCAGTGTGTGCGGAACTGTACCCCAGTGAGGGACAGTGTGTGTGGAACTGTACCCCAGTGAGAGTCAGTGTGTGTGGGACTGTACCACAGTGAGAGTCATTGTGTGTGGAACTGTACCCCAGTGAGAGTCAGTGTGTGTGGAACTGTACCCCAGTGAGAGTCAGTGTGTGTGGAACTGTACCCCAGTGAGAGTCAGTGTGTGTGGAACTGTACCCCAGTGAGAGTCAGTGTCTGTGGAACTGTAACCCAGTGAGAGTCAGTGTGTGTGCAACTGTATCCCAGTGAGACTCAGTGTGTGTGGAACTGTACCCCAGTGAGGGACAGTGTGTGTGGAACTGTATCCCAGTGAGAGTCATTGTGTGTGGAACTGTACCACAGTGAGAGTCAGTGTGTGTGGAACTGTCCCCCAGTGAGAGTCAGTGTGTGTGGAACTGTACCCCAGTGAGAGTCAGTGTGTGTGGAACTGTACCCCAGTGAGAGTCAGTGTGTGTGGAACTGTATCCCAGTGAGAGTCAGTGTCTGTGGAACTGTACCCCAGTGAGAGTCAGTGTTTGTGGAACTGTACCCCAGTGAGAGTCAGTGTGTGTGGAACTGTACCCCAGTGAGAGTCAATGTGTGTGGAACTGTACCCCAGTGAGAGTCAGTGTGTGTGGAACTGTACCCCAGTGAGAGTCAGTGTGTGTGGAACTGTAACCCAGTGAGAGTCAGTGTGTGTGGAACTGTACCCCAGTGAGAGTCAGTGTGTGTGGAACTGTACCCCAGTGAGAGTCAGTGTGTGTGGAACTGTAACCCAGTGAGAGTCAGTGTCTGTGGAACTGTACCCCAGTGAGAGTCAGTGTGTGTGGAACTGTACCCCAGTGAGAGTCAGTGTGTGTGGAAATGTACCCCAGTGAGAGTCAGTGTGTGTGGAACTTTACCCCAGTGAGAGTCAGTGTGTGTGGAACTGTACCCCAGTGAGAGTCAGTGTCTGTGGAACTGTACCCCAGTGAGAGTCAGTGTCTGTGGAACTGTACCCCAGTGAGAGTCAGTGTGTGTGGAACTGTACCCCAGTGAGAGTCAGTGTCTGTGGAACTGTACCCCAGTGAGAGTCAGTGTGTGTGGAACTGTAACCCAGTGAGAGTCAGTGTGTGTGGAACTGTACCCCAGTGAGAGTCAGTGTCTGTGGAACTGTACCCCAGTGAGAGTCAGTGCTTGTGGAACTGTACCCCAGTGAGAGTCAGTGTGTGTGCAACTGTATCCCAGTGAGACTCAGTGTGTGTGGAACTGTACCCCAGTGAGAGTCAGTGTGTGTGGAACTGTACCCCAGTGAGAGTCAGTGTGTGTGGAACTGTCCCCCAGTGAGAGTCAGTGTCTGTAGAACTGTACCCCAGTGAGAGTCAGTGTGTGTGGAACTGTACCCCAGTGAGAGTCAGTGTGTGTGGAACTGTAACCCAGTGAGAGTCAGTGTGTGTGGAACTGTACCCCAGTGAGAGTCAGTGTGTGTGGAACTGTACCCCAGTGAGAGTCAGTGTGTGTGGAACTGTAACCCAGTGAGAGTCAGTGTCTGTGGAACTGTACCCCAGTGAGAGTCAGTGTGTGTGGAACTGTACCCCAGTGAGAGTCAGTGTCCGTGGAACTGTACCCCAGTGAGAGTCAGTGTGTGTGGAACTGTACCCCAGTGAGAGTCAGTGTCTGTGGAACTGTACCCCAGTGAGAGTCAGTGTCTGTGGAACTGTACCCCAGTGAGAGTCAGTGTGTGTGGAACTGTACCCCAGTGAGAGTCAGTGTCTGTGGAACTGTACCCCAGTGAGAGTCAGTGTGTGTGGAACTGTACCCCAGTGAGAGTCAGTGTGTGTGGAACTGTACCCCAGTGAGAGTCAGTGTGTGTGGAACTGTACCCCAGTGAGAGTCAGTGCCTGTGGAACTGTACCCCAGTGAGAGTCAGTGTCTGTGGAACCCGTACCCCAGTGAGAGTCAGTGTCTGTGGAACTGCACCCCAGTGAGAGTCAGTGTGTGTGGAACTGTACCCCAGTGAGAGTCAGTGTGTGTGGAACTGTACCCCAGTGAGAGTCAGTGTCTGTGGAACCCGTACCCCAGTGAGAGTCAGTGTCTGTGGAACTGCACCCCAGTGAGAGTCATTGTGTGTGGAACTGCACCCCAGTGAGAGTCAGTGTGTGTGGAACTGCACCCCAGTGAGAGTCAGTGTGTGTGCAACTGTACCCCAGTGAGAGTCAGTGTGTGTGGAACTGTACCCCAGTGAGAGTCAGTGTCTGTGGAACTGTAACCGAGTGAGAGTCAGTGTGTGTGCAACTGTATCCCAGTGAGACTCAGTGTGTGTGGAACTGTACCCCAGTGAGGGACAGTGTGTGTGGAACTGTACCCCAGTGAGAAGCAGTGTCTGTGGAACTGTACCCCAGTGAGAGTCAGTGTCTGTGGAACTGTACCCCAGTGAGAGTCCGTGTCTGTGGAACTGTACCCGAGTGAGAGTCAGTGTGTGTGGAACTGTACCCCAGTGAGAGTCAGTGTCTGTGGAACTGTACCCCAGTGAGAGTCAGTGCCTGTGGAACTGTACCCCAGTGAGGGACAGTGTGTGTGGAACTGTACCCCAGT
This sequence comes from Heptranchias perlo, assembly GCF_035084215.1. Lineage (NCBI taxonomy): Eukaryota > Metazoa > Chordata > Chondrichthyes > Hexanchiformes > Hexanchidae > Heptranchias > Heptranchias perlo. The sequence goes on from NW_027139389.1 coordinate 55,974, forward strand.
GAGGGACAGTGTGTGTGGAACTGTACCCTAGTGAGAGTCAGTGTGTGTGGAACTGTACCCCAGTGAGAGTCAGTGTGTGTGGAACTGTACCCCAGTGAGAGTCAGTGTGTGTGGAACTGTACCCCAGTGAGAGTCAGTGTCTGTGGAACTGTACCCCAGTGAGAGTCAGTGTGTGTGGAACTGCACCCCAGTGAGAGTCAGTGTCTGTGGAACTATAACCCAGTGAGAGTCAGTGTGTGTGGAACTGTACCTGAGTGAGAGTCAGTGTGTGTGGAACTGCACCCCAGTGAGAGTCAGTGTCTGTGGAACTATAACCCAGTGAGAGTCAGTGTGTGTGGAACTGTACCTGAGTGAGAGTCAGTGTGTGTGGAACTGTACCCCAGTGAGAGTCAGTGTCTGTGGAACTGTACCTGAGTGAGAGTCAGTGTGTGTGGAACTGTACCCCAGTGAGAGTCAGTGTGTGTGGAACTGTACCCCAGTCAGAGTCAGTGTGTGTGGAACTGTACCCCAGTGAGAGTCAGTGTGTGTGGAACTGTACCTCAGTGAGAGTCAGTGTATGTGGAACTGTACCCCAGTGAGAGTCAGTGCCTGTGGAACTGTACCCCAGTGAGAGTCAGTGTGTGTGCAACTGTATCCCAGTGAGACTCAGTGTGTGTGGAACTGTACCCCAGTGAGAGTCAGTGTGTGTGGAACTGTACCCCAGTGAGAGTCAGTGTGTGTGGAACTGTACCCCAGTGAGAGTCAGTGTGTGTGGAACTGTACCCCAGTGAGAGTCAGTGTCTGTAGAACTGTACCCCAGTGAGAGTCAGTGTGTGTGGAACTGTACCCCAGTGAGAGTCAGTGTCTGTGGAACTGTACCCCAGTGAGAGTCAGTGTGTGTGGAACTGTACCCCAGTGAGAGTCAGTGTCTGTGGAACTGTACCCCAGTGAGAGTCAGTGTGTGTGGAACTGTACCCCAGTGAGAGTCAGTGTGTGTGGAACTGTACCCCAGTGAGAGTCAGTGTGTGTGGAACTGTACCCCAGTGAGAGTCAGTGTGTGTGGAACTGTACCACAGTGAGAGTCAGTGTCTGTGGAACTGTACCCCAGTGAGAGTCAGTGTCTGTGGAACCCGTACCCCAGTGAGTGTCAGTGTCTGTGGAACTGGACCCCAGTGAGAGTCAGTGTCTGTGGAACTGTACCCCAGTGAGAGTCAGTGTCTGTGGAACTGTACCTCAGTGAGAGTCAGTGTGTGTGGAACTGTACCCCAGTGAGAGTCAGTGTGTGTGGAACTGCACCCCAGTGAGAGTCAGTGTGTGTGGAACTGTACCCCAGTGAGAGTCAGTGTGTGTGGAACTGTACCTGAGTGAGAGTCAGTGTCTGTGGAACTGTACCTCAGTGAGAGTCAGTTTGTGTGGAACTGTACCCCAGTGAGAGTCAGTGTGTGTGGAACTGCACCCCAGTGAGACTCAGTGTGTGTGGAACTGTACCCCAGTGAGAGTCAGTGTGTGTGGAACTGTACCTGAGTGAGAGTCAGTGTCTGTGGAACTGTACCCCAGTGAGAGTCAGTGTGTGTGGAACTGTACCCCAGTGAGAGTCAGTGTCTGTGGAACTGTACCTCAGTGAGAGTCAGTGTGTGTGGAACTGTACCCCAGTGAGAGTCAGTGTGTGTGGAACTGCACCCCAGTGAGAGTCAGTGTGTGTGGAACTGTACCCCAGTGAGAGTCAGTGTGTGTGGAACTGTACCTGAGTGAGAGTCAGTGTGTGTGGAACTGTACCCCAGTGAGAGTCAGTGTGTGTGGAACTGCACCCCAGTGAGAGTCAGTGTGTGTGGAACTGTACCCCAGTGAGAGTCAGTGTGTGTGGAACTGTACCTGAGTGAGAGTCAGTGTCTGTGGAACTGTACCCCAGTGAGAGTCAGTGTGTGTGGAACTGTACCCCAGTGAGAGTCAGTGTGTGTGCAACTGTATCCCAGTGAGACTCAGTGTGTGTGGAACTGTACCCCAGTGAGGGACAGTGTGTGTGGAACTGTACCCCAGTGAGAGTCAGTGTGTGTGGAACTGTACCCCAGTGAGAGTCATTGTGTGTGGAACTGTACCCCAGTGAGAGTCAGTGTGTGTGGAACTGTTCCCCAGTGAGAGTCAGTGTGTGTGGAACTGTACCCCAGTGAGAGTCAGTGTGTGTGGAACTGTACCCCAGTGAGAGTCAGTGTCTGTGGAACTGTAACCCAGTGAGAGTCAGTGTGTGTGCAACTGTATCCCAGTGAGACTCAGTGTGTGTGGAACTGTACCCCAGTGAGGGACAGTGTGTGTGGAACTGTATCCCAGTGAGAGTCAGTGTGTGTGGAACTGTACCACAGTGAGAGTCAGTGTGTGTGGAACTGTACCCCAGTGAGAGTCAGTGTGTGTGGAACTGTATCCCAGTGAGAGTCAGTGTGTGTGGAACTGTACCCCAGTGAGAGTCAGTGTGTGTGGAACTGTATCCCAGTGAGAGTCAGTGTCTGTGGAACTTTACCCGAGTGAGAGTCAGTGTTTGTGGAACTGTACCCCAGTGAGAGTCAGTGTGTGTGGAACTGTACCCCAGTGAGAGTCAGTGTGTGTGGAACTGTACCCCAGTGAGAGTCAGTGTGTGTGGAACTGTACCCCAGTGAGAGTCAGTGTGTGTGGAACTGTAACCCAGTGAGAGTCTGTGTGTGTGGAACTGTACCCCAGTGAGAGTCAGTGTGTGTGGAACTGTACCCCAGTGAGAGTCAGTGTGTGTGGAACTGTAACCCAGTGAGAGTCAGTGTCTGTGGAACTGTACCCCAGTGAGAGTCAGTGTGTGTGGAACTGTACCCCAGTGAGAGTCAGTGTGTGTGGAACTGTACCCCAGTGAGAGTCAGTGTGTGTGGAACTGTCCCCCAGTGAGAGTCAGTGTGTGTGGAACTGTACCCCAGTGAGAGTCAGTGTCGGTGGAACTGTACCCCAGTGAGAGTCAGTGTCTGTGGAACTGTACCCCAGTGAGAGTCAGTGTGTGTGGAACTGTACCCCAGTGAGAGTCAGTGTCTGTGGAACTGTACCCCAGTGAGAGTCAGTGTGTGTGGAACTGTACCCCAGTGAGAGTCAGTGTGTGTGGAACTGTACCCCAGTGAGAGTCAGTGTCTGTGGAACTGTACCCCAGTGAGAGTCAGTGCCTGTGGAACTGTACCCCAGTGAGAGTCAGTGTGTGTGGAACTGTACCCCAGTGAGAGTCAGTGTGTGTGGAACTGTACCCCAGTGAGAGTCAGTGTGTGTGGAACTGTACCCCAGTGAGAGTCAGTGTGTGTGGAACTGTCCCCCAGTGAGAGTCAGTGTCTGTAGAACTGTACCCCAGTGAGAGTCAGTGTGTGTGGAACTGTACCCCAGTGAGAGTCAGTGTGTGTGGAACTGTACCCCAGTGAGAGTCAGTGTCTGTGGAACTGTACCCCAGTGAGAGTCAGTGTGTGTGGAACTGTACCCCAGTGAGAGTCAGTGTGTGTGGAACTGTACCCCAGTGACAGTCAGTGTGTGTGGAACTGTACCCCAGTGAGAGTCAGTGTGTGTGGAACTGTACCCCAGTGAGAGTCAGTGTCTGTCGAACTGTACCCCAGTGAGAGTCAGTGTGTGTGGAACTTTACCCCAGTGAGAGTCAGTGTCTGTGGAACTGTACCCCAGTGAGAGTCAGTGTGTGTGGAACTGTACCCCAGTGAGAGTCAGTGTGTGTGGAACTGTACCCCAGTGAGAGTCAGTGTGTGTGGAACTGTACCCCAGTGTGAGTCAGTGCCTGTGGAACTGTACCCCAGTGAGAGTCAGTGTCTGTGGAACCCGTACCCCAGTGAGAGTCAGTGTCTGTGGAACTGCACCCCAGTGAGAGTCAGTGTGTGTGGAACTGTACCCCAGTGAGAGTCAGTGTGTGTGGAACTGTACCCCAGTGAGAGTCAGTGTGTGTGGAACTGTACCCCAGTGAGAGTCAGTGTGTGTGGAACTGCACCCCAGTGAGAGTCAGTGTGTGTGCAACTGTATCCCAGTGAGACTCAGTGTGTGTGGAACTGTACCCCAGTGAGGGACAGTGTGTGTGGAACTGTACCCCAGTGAGAGTCAGTGTGTGTGGAACTGTACCCCAGTGAGAGTCATTGTGTGTGGAACTGTACCCCAGTGAGAGTCAGTGTGTGTGGAACTGTACCCCAGCGAGAATCAGTGTCTGTGGAACTGTACCCCAGTGAGAGTCAGTGTCTGTGGAACTGTAACCCAGTGAGAGTCAGTGTGTGTGCAACTGTATCCCAGTGAGACTCAGTGTGTGTGGAACTGTACCCCAGTGAGGTACAGTGTGTGTGGAACTGTATCCCAGTGAGAGTCAGTGTGTGTGGAACTGTACCACAGTGAGAGTCAGTGTGTGTGGAACTGTACCCCAGTGAGAGTCAGTGTGTGTGGAACTGTATCCCAGTGAGAGTCAGTGTGTGTGGAACTGTACCCCAGTGAGAGTCAGTGTGTGTGGAACTGTATCCCGGTGAGAGTCAGTTTCTGGAACTGTACCCCAGCGAGAGTCAGTGCCTGTGGAACTGTACCCCAGTGAGAGTCAGTGTCTGTGGAACTGTACCACAGTGAGAAGCAGTGTCTGTGGAACTGTACCCCAGTGAGAGTCAGTGTCTGTGGAACTGTACCCCAGTGAGAGTCCGTGTCTGTGGAACTGTACCCGAGTGAGAGTCAGTGTGTGTGGAACTGTACCCCAGTGAGAGTCAGTGTCTGTGGAACTGTACCCCAGTGAGAGTCAGTGCCTGTGGAACTGTACCCCAGTGAGGGACAGTGTGTGTGGAACTTTACCCTAGTGAGAGTCAGTGTGTGTGGAACTGTACCCCAGTGAGAGTCAGTGTCTGTGGAACTGTACCCCAGTGAGAGTCAGTGTGTGTGGAACTGTACCCCAGTGAGAGTCAGTGTCTGTGGAACTGTACCTGAGTGAGAGTCAGTGTGTGTGGAACTGCACCCCAGTGAGAGTCAGTGTCTGTGGAACTATAACCCAGTGAGAGTCAGTGTGTGTGGAACTGTACCTGAGTGAGAGTCAGTGTGTGTGGAACTGGACCACAGTGAGAGTCAGTGTCTGTGGAACTGTACCTGAGTGAGAGTCAGTGTGTGTGGAACTGTACCCCAGTGAGAGTCCGTGTGTGTGGAACTGCACCTGAGTGAGAGTCAGTGTGTGTGGAACTGTACCCCAGTCAGAGTCAGTGTCTGTGGAACTGTCCCCCAGTGAGATTCATTGTCTGAGGAACTGTACCCCAGTGAGAGTCAGTGTGTGTGGAACTGTACCCCAGCGAGAGTCAGTGCCTGTGGAACTGTACCCGAGTGAGAGTCAGTGTCTGTGGAACTGTACCCCAGTGAGAGTCAGTGTGTGTGGAACTGTACCCCAGTGAGAGTCAGTGCCTGTGGAACTATCCCCCAGTGAGAGTCAGTGTCTGTGGAACTGTACCCCAGTGAGAATCATTGTGTGTGGAACTGTACCCCAGCGAGAGTCAGTGCCTGTGGAACTGTACCCCAGCGAGAGTCAGTGCCTGTGGAACTGTACCCCAGCGAGAGTCAGTGTCTGTGGAACTGTACCCCAGTGACAGTCAGTGTGTGTGGAACTGTACCCCAGTGAGAGTCAGTGTCTGTGGAACTGTACCCCAGTGAGAGTCAGTGTGTGTGGAACTGTACCCCAGTGAGAGTCAGTGCCTGTGGAACTATCCCCCAGTGAGAGTCAGTGTCTGTGGAACTGTACCGCAGTGAGAGTCAGTGTCTGTGGAACTGTACCCCAGTGAGAGTCAGTGTGTGTGGAACTGTACCCCAGTGAGAGTCAGTGTGTGTGGAACTGTACCCCAGTGAGAGTCAGTGTGTGTGGAACTGTACCCCAGTGAGAGTCAGTTTGTGTGGAACTGTACCACAGTGAGAGTCAGTGTCTGTGGAACTGTACCCCAGTGAGAGTCAGTGTCTGTGGAACTGTACCCCAGTGAGAGTAAGTGTCTGTGGAACTGTACCCCAGTGAGAGTCAGTGTCTGTGGAACTGGACCCCAGTGAGAGTCAGTGTCTGTGGAACTGTACCCCAGTGAGAGTCAGTGTCTGTGGAACTGTACCTCAGTGAGAGTCAGTGTGTGTGGAACTGTACCCCAGTGAGAGTCAGTGTGTGTGGAACTGCACCCCAGTGAGAGTCAGTGTGTGTGGAACTGTACCCCAGTGAGAGTCAGTGTGTGTGGAACTGGACCCCAGTGAGAGTCAGTGTGTGTGGAACTGTACCCCAGTGAGAGTCAGTGTCTGTGGAACTGTACCCCAGTGAGAGTCAGTGTCTGTGGAACTGTACCCCAGTGAGAGTCAGTGTGTGTGCAACTGTATCCCAGTGAGACTCAGTGTGTGTGGAACTGTACCCCAGTGAGGGACAGTGTGTGTGGAACTGTATCCCAGTGAGAGTCAGTGTGTGTGGAACTGTATCCCAGTGAGAGTCAGTGTGTGTGGAACTGTACCCCAGTGAGAGTCAGTTTCTGGAACTGTACCCCAGTGAGAGTCAGTGCCTGTGGAACTGTACCCCAGTGAGAGTCAGTGTCTGTGGAACTGTACCCCAGTGAGAAGCAGTGTCTGTGGAACTGTACCCCAGTGAGAGTCAGTGTCTGTGGAACTGTACCCCAGTGAGAGTCCGTGTCTGTGGAACTGTACCCCGGTGAGAATCAGTGTCTGTGGAACTGTACCCCGGTGAGAGTCAGTGTGTGTGGAACTGTACCCCAGTGAGAGTCAGTGTCTGTGGAACTGTACCCCAGTGAGAGTCAGTGCCTGTGGAACTGTACCCCAGTGAGGGACAGTGTGTGTGGAACTGTACCCCAGTGAGGGACAGTGTGTGTGGAACTGTACCCTAGTGAGAGTCAGTGTGTGTGGAACTGTACCCCAGTGAGAGTCAGTGCCTGTGGAACTGTACCCCAGTGAGAGTTAGTGCCTGTGGAACTGTACCCCAGTGAGAGTCAGTGTGTGTGGAACTGTACCCAGTGAGAGTCAGTGTGTGTGGAACTGTACCCCAGTGAGAGTCAGTGTGTGTGGAACTGTACCCCAGTGAGAGTCAGTGTCTGTCGAACTGTACCCCAGTGAGAGTCAGTGTGTGTGGAACTTTACCCCAGTGAGAGTCAGTGTCTGTGGAACTGTACCCCAGTGAGAGTCAGTGTGTGTGGAACTGTACCCCAGTGAGAGTCAGTGTGTGTGGAACTGTACCCCAGTGAGAGTCAGTGTGTGTGGAACTGTACCCCAGTGTGAGTCAGTGCCTGTGGAACTGTACCCCAGTGAGAGTCAGTGTCTGTGGAACCCGTACCCCAGTGAGAGTCAGTGTCTGTGGAACTGCACCCCAGTGAGAGTCAGTGTGTGTGGAACTGTACCCCAGTGAGAGTCAGTGTGTGTGGAACTGTACCCCAGTGAGAGTCAGTGTGTGTGGAACTGTACCCCAGTGAGAGTCAGTGTGTGTGGAACTGCACCCCAGTGAGAGTCAGTGTGTGTGCAACTGTATCCCAGTGAGACTCAGTGTGTGTGGAACTGTACCCCAGTGAGGGACAGTGTGTGTGGAACTGTACCCCAGTGAGAGTCAGTGTGTGTGGAACTGTACCCCAGTGAGCGTCATTGTGTGTGGAACTGTACCCCAGTGAGAGTCAGTGTGTGTGGAACTGTACCCCAGCGAGAATCAGTGTCTGTGGAACTGTACCCCAGTGAGAGTCAGTGTCTGTGGAACTGTAACCCAGTGAGAGTCAGTGTGTGTGCAACTGTATCCCAGTGAGACTCAGTGTGTGTGGAACTGTACCCCAGTGAGGTACAGTGTGTGTGGAACTGTATCCCAGTGAGAGTCAGTGTGTGTGGAACTGTACCACAGTGAGAGTCAGTGTGTGTGGAACTGTACCCCAGTGAGAGTCAGTGTGTGTGGAACTGTATCCCAGTGAGAGTCAGTGTGTGTGGAACTGTACCCCAGTGAGAGTCAGTGTGTGTGGAACTGTATCCCGGTGAGAGTCAGTTTCTGGAACTGTACCCCAGCGAGAGTCAGTGCCTGTGGAACTGTACCCCAGTGAGAGTCAGTGTCTGTGGAACTGTACCACAGTGAGAAGCAGTGTCTGTGGAACTGTACCCCAGTGAGAGTCAGTGTCTGTGGAACTGTACCCCAGTGAGAGTCCGTGTCTGTGGAACTGTACCCGAGTGAGAGTCAGTGTGTGTGGAACTGTACCCCAGTGAGAGTCAGTGTCTGTGGAACTGTACCCCAGTGAGAGTCAGTGCCTGTGGAACTGTACCCCAGTGAGGGACAGTGTGTGTGGAACTTTACCCTAGTGAGAGTCAGTGTGTGTGGAACTGTACCCCAGTGAGAGTCAGTGTCTGTGGAACTGTACCCCAGTGAGAGTCAGTGTGTGTGGAACTGTACCCCAGTGAGAGTCAGTGTCTGTGGAACTGTACCTGAGTGAGAGTCAGTGTGTGTGGAACTGCACCCCAGTGAGAGTCAGTGTCTGTGGAACTATAACCCAGTGAGAGTCAGTGTGTGTGGAACTGTACCTGAGTGAGAGTCAGTGTGTGTGGAACTGGACCACAGTGAGAGTCAGTGTCTGTGGAACTGTACCTGAGTGAGAGTCAGTGTGTGTGGAACTGTACCCCAGTGAGAGTCCGTGTGTGTGGAACTGCACCTGAGTGAGAGTCAGTGTGTGTGGAACTGTACCCCAGTCAGAGTCAGTGTCTGTGGAACTGTCCCCCAGTGAGATTCATTGTCTGAGGAACTGTACCCCAGTGAGAGTCAGTGTGTGTGGAACTGTACCCCAGCGAGAGTCAGTGCCTGTGGAACTGTACCCGAGTGAGAGTCAGTGTCTGTGGAACTGTACCCCAGTGAGAGTCAGTGTGTGTGGAACTGTACCCCAGTGAGAGTCAGTGCCTGTGGATCTATCCCCCAGTGAGAGTCAGTGTCTGTGGAACTGTACCCCAGTGAGAATCATTGTGTGTGGAACTGTACCCCAGCGAGAGTCAGTGCCTGTGGAACTGTACCCCAGCGAGAGTCAGTGCCTGTGGAACTGTACCCCAGCGAGAGTCAGTGTCTGTGGAACTGTACCCCAGTGACAGTCAGTGTGTGTGGAACTGTACCCCAGTGAGAGTCAGTGTCTGTGGAACTGTACCCCAGTGAGAGTCAGTGTGTGTGGAACTGTACCCCAGTGAGAGTCAGTGCCTGTGGAACTATCCCCCAGTGAGAGTCAGTGTCTGTGGAACTGTACCGCAGTGAGAGTCAGTGTCTGTGGAACTGTACCCCAGTGAGAGTCAGTGTGTGTGGAACTGTACCCCAGTGAGAGTCAGTGTGTGTGGAACTGTACCCCAGTGAGAGTCAGTGTGTGTGGAACTGTACCCCAGTGAGAGTCAGTTTGTGTGGAACTGTACCACAGTGAGAGTCAGTGTCTGTGGAACTGTACCCCAGTGAGAGTCAGTGTCTGTGGAACTGTACCCCAGTGAGAGTAAGTGTCTGTGGAACTGTACCCCAGTGAGAGTCAGTGTCTGTGGAACTGGACCCCAGTGAGAGTCAGTGTCTGTGGAACTGTACCCCAGTGAGAGTCAGTGTCTGTGGAACTGTACCTCAGTGAGAGTCAGTGTGTGTGGAACTGTACCCCAGTGAGAGTCAGTGTGTGTGGAACTGCACCCCAGTGAGAGTCAGTGTGTGTGGAACTGTACCCCAGTGAGAGTCAGTGTGTGTGGAACTGGACCCCAGTGAGAGTCAGTGTGTGTGGAACTGTACCCCAGTGAGAGTCAGTGTCTGTGGAACTGTACCCCAGTGAGAGTCAGTGTCTGTGGAACTGTACCCCAGTGAGAGTCAGTGTGTGTGCAACTGTATCCCAGTGAGACTCAGTGTGTGTGGAACTGTACCCCAGTGAGGGACAGTGTGTGTGGAACTGTATCCCAGTGAGAGTCAGTGTGTGTGGAACTGTATCCCAGTGAGAGTCAGTGTGTGTGGAACTGTACCCCAGTGAGAGTCAGTTTCTGGAACTGTACCCCAGTGAGAGTCAGTGCCTGTGGAACTGTACCCCAGTGAGAGTCAGTGTCTGTGGAACTGTACCCCAGTGAGAAGCAGTGTCTGTGGAACTGTACCCCAGTGAGAGTCAGTGTCTGTGGAACTGTACCCCAGTGAGAGTCCGTGTCTGTGGAACTGTACCCCGGTGAGAATCAGTGTCTGTGGAACTGTACCCCGGTGAGAGTCAGTGTGTGTGGAACTGTACCCCAGTGAGAGTCAGTGTCTGTGGAACTGTACCCCAGTGAGAGTCAGTGCCTGTGGAACTGTACCCCAGTGAGGGACAGTGTGTGTGGAACTGTACCCCAGTGAGGGACAGTGTGTGTGGAACTGTACCCTAGTGAGAGTCAGTGTGTGTGGAACTGTACCCCAGTGAGAGTCAGTGCCTGTGGAACTGTACCCCAGTGAGAGTTAGTGCCTGTGGAACTGTACCCCAGTGAGAGTCAGTGTGTGTGGAACTGTACCCAGTGAGAGTCAGTGTGTGTGGAACTGAACCCCAGTGAGACTCAGTGTGTGTGGAACTGTATCCCAGTGAGGGACAGTGTGTGTGGAACTGTAACCCAGTGAGAGTCAGTGTGTGTGGAACTGTACCCCAGTGAGAGTCAGTGTCCATGGACCTATCCCCCAGTGAGAGTCTGTGTCTGTGGATCTGTACCCCAGTGAGTGTCAGTGTCTGTGGAACTGTCCCCCAGTGAGAGTCAGTGTCTGTGGAACTGTCCCCCAGTGAGTGTCAGTGTCTGTGGAACTGTCCCCCAGTGAGAGTCAGTGTCTGTGGAACTGTACCCCAGTGTGAGTCAGTGTGTGTGGAACTGTACCCCAGTGTGAGTCAGTGTCTGTGGAACTGTACCCCATTGAGAGTCAGTGTGTGGGGAACTGTACCCCAGTGAGAGTCAGTGTCTGTGGAACTGTACCCAGTGAGAGTCAGTGTGTGTGGAACTGTACCTGAGTGAGAGTCAGTGTGTGTGGAACTGGACCACAGTGAGAGTCAGTGTCTGTGGAACTGTACCCCAGTGAGAGTCAGTGTGTGTGGAACTGTACCCCAGTGAGAGTCCGTGTGTGTGGAACTGTACCTGAGTGAGAGTCAGTGTGTGTGGAACTGTACCCCGGATAGAGTCAGTGTCCGTGGAACTGTCCCCCAGTGAGATTCATTGTCTGAGGAACTGTACCCCAGTGAGAATCAGTGTGTGTGGAACTGTACCCCAGTGAGATTCATTGTCTGAGGAACTGCAACCCAGTGAGAATCAGTGTGTGTGGAACTGTACCCCAGTGAGAGTCAGTGTCCGTGGAACTGTCCCCCATTGAGAGTCAGTGACCGTGGAACTGTACCCCGGATAGAGTCAGTGTCCGTGGAACTGTCCCCCAGTGAGATTCATTGTCTGAGGAACTGTACCCCAGTGAGAATCAGTGTGTGTGGAACTGTACCCCAGCGAGAGTCAGTGCCTGTGGAACTGTACCCCAGCGAGAGTCAGTGCCTGTGGAACTGTACCCCAGCGAGAGTCAGTGCCTGTGGAACTGTACCCGAGTGAGAGTCAGCGTCTGTGGAACTGTACCCCAGTGAGAGTCAGTGTGTGTGGAACTGTACCCCAGTGAGAGTCAGTGCCTGTGGAACTATCCCCCAGTGAGAGTCTGTGTGTGTGGAACTGTACCCCAGTGAGAGTCAGTGTGTGTGGAACTGTACCCCAGTGCGAGTCAGTGTGTGTGGAATTGTACCAGTGAGAGTCAGTGTGTGTGGAACTGTACCCCAGTGAGAGTCAGTGTGTGTGGAACTGTACCCCAGTGAGACTCAGTGTCTGTGGAACTGAACCCCAGTGAGAGTCAGTGTGTGTGGAACTGTACCCCAGTGAGAGTCAGTGTCTGTGGAACTGTACCCCAGTGAGAGTCAGTGTCTGTGGAACTGTACCAGTGAGAGTCAGTGTGTGTGGAACTGGACCCCAGTGAGAGTCAGTGTGTGTGGAACTGTACCCCAGTGAGAGTCAATGTCTGTGGAACTGTACCCCAGTGAGAGTCAGTGTGTGTGGAACTGTCCCCCAGTGAGAGTCAGTGTCTGTGGAACTGTACCCCGGTGAGAGTCAGTGTCCATGGAACTGTCCCCCAGTGAGAGTCAGTGTCCGTGGAACTGTACCCCGGTTAGAGTCAGTGTCCGTGGAACTGTCCCCCAGTGAGATTCATTGTCTGAGGAACTGTGCCCCAGTGAGAGTCAGTGTGTGTGGAACTGTACCCCAGTGAGAGTCAGTGTGTGTGCAACTGTATCCCAGTGAGACTCAGTGTGTGTGGAACTGTACCCCAGTGAGGGACAGTGTGTGTGGAACTGTACCCCAGTGAGAGTCAGTGTGTGTGGAACTGTACCCCAGTGAGAGTCAGTGTGTGTGGAACTGTACCCCAGTGAGAGTCAGTGTGTGTGGAACTGTACCCCAGTGAGAGTCAGTGTGTGTGGAACTGTAACCCAGTGAGAGTCAGTGTGTGTGCAACTGTATCCCAGTGAGACTCAGTGTGTGTGGAACTGTACCCCAGTGAGGGACAGTGTGTGTGGAACTGTATCCCAGTGAGAGTCAGTGTGTGTGGAACTGTATCCCAGTGAGAGTCATTGTGTGTGGAACTGTACCCCAGTGAGAGTCAGTGTGTGTGGAACTGTATCCCAGTGAGAGTCAGTTTCTGGAACTGTACCCCAGCGAGAGTCAGTGTGTGTGGAACTGTACCCCAGTGAGAGTCAGTGTGTGTGGAACTGTAACCCAGTGAGAGTCAGTGTGTGTGCAACTGTATCCCAGTGAGACTCAGTGTGTGTGGAACTGTACCCCAGTGAGGGACAGTGTGTGTGGAACTGTATCCCAGTGAGAGTCAGTTTGTGTGGAACTGTATCCCAGTGAGAGTCAGTGTGTGTGGAACTGTACCCCAGTGAGAGTCAGTGTGTGTGGAACTGTATCCCAGTGAGAGTCAGTTTCTGGAACTGTACCCCAGCGAGAGTCAATGTGTGTGGAACTGTCCCCCTGTGAGAGTCAGTGTCTGGAACTGCACCTCAGTGAGAGTCAGTGTCTGTGGAACTGTACCCCAGTGAGTGTCAGTGTCTGTGGAACTGAACCCGAGTGAAAGTCAGTGCCTGTGGAACTGTCCCCCAGTGAGAGTCAGTGTCTGTGGAACTGTACCCCAGTGAGAGTCAGTGTGTGTGGAACTGTACCCCAGTGAGAGTCAGTGTGTGTGGAACTGTACCCCAGTGCGAGTCAGTGCGTGTGGAACTGTACCCCAGTGAGAGTCAGTGCCTGTGGAACTGTACCCCAGTGAGAGTCAGTGCCTGTGGAACTGTCCCCCAGTGAGAGTCAGTGTGTGTGGAACTGTACCACAGTGAGAGTCAGTGTGTGTGGAACTGTACCAGTGAGAGTCAGTGTGTGTGGAACTGTACCCCAGTTAGAGTCAGTGTCTGTGGAACTGTACCAGTGAGAATCAGTGTGTGTGGAACTGTTCACCAGTGCGAGTCAGTGTGTGTGGAACTGTACCCCAGTGAGAGTCAGTGTCTGTGGAACTGTACCAGTGAGAGTCAGTGTCTGTGGAACTGTGCACCAGTGAGAGGCAGTGTGTGTGGAACTGTACACCAGTGAGAGTTAGTGTCTGTGGAACTGTACCCCAGTGCGAGTCAGTGTGTGTGGAACTGTACCCCAGTGCGAGTCAGTGTGTGTGGAACTGTACCCCAGTGCGAGTCAGTGTGTGTGGAACTGTACCCCAGTGCGAGTCAGTGTGTGTGGAACTCTACCCCAGTGAGAGTCAGTGTCTGTGGAACTGTCCCCCAGTGAGAGTCAGTGTGTGTGGAACTGTACCCCAGTGAGAGTCAGTGTGTGTGGAACTGTACCCCAGTGAGAGTCAGTGTGTGTGGAACTGTACCCCAGTGAGAGTCAGTGTCTGTGGAACTGGACCCAGTGAGAGTCAGTGTGTGTGGAACTGTACCCCAGTGAGAGTCAGTGTGTGTGGAACTGTACCCCAGTGAGAGTCAGTGTGTGTGGAACTGTACCCCAGTGAGAGTCAGTGTCTGTGGAACTGTACCCAAGTGAGAGTCAGTGTCCGTGGAACTGTACCCCAGTGAGAGTCAGTGTGTGTGGAACTGTACCCCAGTGAGAGTCAGTGTGTGTGGAACTGTACCCCAGTGAGAGTCAGTGTGTGTGGAACTGAACCCCAGTGAGAGTCAGTGTCTGTGGAACTGGACCCAGTGAGAGTCAGTGTATGTGGAACTGAACCCCAGTGAGATTCATTGTCTGAGGAACTGTACCCCAGTGAGAGTCAGTGTCTGTGGAACTGTACCCGAGTGAGATTCATTGTCTGAGGAACTGTACCCCAGTGAGAATCAGTGTGTGTGGAACTGTACCCGAGTGAGAATCACTGTGTGTGGAACTGTACCCCAGTGAGAGTCAGTGTCCATGGAACTGTACCCCGGTGAGAGTCAGTGTCTGTGGAACTGTACTCCAGTGAGATTCAGTGTCTGTGGAACTGTACCCCAGTGAGAGTCAGTGCATGTGGAACTGTACCCCAGTGAGAGTCAGTGCCTGTGGAACTGCACCCCAGTGAGAGTCAGTGTGTGTGGAACTGAACCCCAGTGAGAGTCAGTGTGTGTGGAACTGTATCCCAGTGAGGGACAGTGTGTGTGGAACTGTAACCCAGTGAGAGTCAGTGTGTGTGGAACTGTACCCCAGTGAGAGTCAGTGTCCATGGAACTGTCCCCCAGTGAGAGTCTGTGTCTGTGGATCTGTACCCCAGTGAGTGTCAGTGTCTGTGGTACCCGACCCCAGTGAGAGTCAGTGTGTGTGGAACTGGACCCCAGTGAGAGTCAGTGTCTGTGGAACTGTCCCCCAGTGAGAGTCAGTGTGTGTGGAACTGTACCCCAGTGAGAGTCAGTGTCTGTGGAACTGTACCCCAGTGAGAGTCAGTGTGTGTGGAACTGTACCCCAGTTAGAGTCAGTGCCTGTGGAACTGTCCCCCAGTGAGAGTCAGTGTCTGTGGAACTGTACCCCAGTGAGAGTCAGTGTCTGTGGAACTGTCCCCCAGTGAGAGTCAGTGTGTGTGCAACTGTATCCCAGTGAGAGTCAGTGTCTGTGCAACTGCACCCCAGTGAGAGTCAGTGTCTGTGGAACTGTACCCCAGTGAGAGTCAGTGTGTGTGGAACTGTACCCCAGTGAGAGTCAGTGTGTGTGGAACTGTAACCCCAGTGAGACTCAGTGTGTGTGGAACTGTACCCCAGTGAGAGTCAGTGTCTGTGGAACTGTACCCCAGTGAGAGTCAGTGTGTGTGGAACTGTCCCCCAGTGAGAGTCATTGTCTGTGGAACTGTACCCCGGTGAGAGTCAGTGTCCGTGGAACTGTCCCCCAGTGAGATTCATTGTCTGAGGAACTGCAACCCAGTGAGAATCAGTGTGTGTGGAACTGTACCCCAGTGAGAGTCAGTTTCTGGAACTGTACCCCAGTGAGAGTCAGTTTCTGGAACTGTACCCCAGCGAGAGTCAGTGCCTGTGGAACTATACCCCAGTGAGAGTCAGTGTGTGTGGAACTGTACCCCAGTGAGAGTCAGTGTGTGTGGAACTGTACCCCAGTGAGAGTCAGTGTCTGTGGAACTGTACCCCAGTGAGAGTCAGTATGTGTGGAACTGTATCCCAGTGAGACTCACTGTGTGTGGAACTGTACCCCAGTGAGGGACAGTGTGTGTGGAACTGTACCCCAGTGAGAGTCAGTGTGTGTGGAACTGTACCCCAGTGAGAGTCAGTGTGTGTGGAACTGTACCCCAGTGAGAGTCAGTGTGTGTGGAACTGTACCCCAGTGAGAGTCAGTGTGTGTGGAACTGTAACCCCAGTGAGACTCAGTGTGTGTGGAACTGTACACCAGTGAGAGTCAGTGTCTGTGGAACTGTAACCCAGTGAGAGTCAGTGTGTGTGGAACTGTACCCCAGTGAGAGTCAGTGTGTGTGGAACTGTAACCCAGTGAGAGTCAGTGTCTGTGCAACTGTATCCCAGTGAGACTCAGTGTGTGTGGAACTGTACCCCAGTGAGGGACAGTGTGTGTGGAACTGTATCCCAGTGAGAGTCAGTGTCCGTGGAACTGTACCCCGGTGAGAGTCAGTGTCCGTGGAACTGTCCCCCAGTGAGAGTCAGTGTGTGTGGAACTGTACCGCAGTGAGAGTCAGTGTCCGTGGAACTGTACCCCGGTTGGAGTCAGTGTCCGTGGAACTGTCCCCCAGTGAGATTCATTGTCTGAGGAACTGCAACCCAGTGAGAATCAGTGTGTGTGGAACTGTACCCCAGTGAGAGTCAGTGCATGTGGAACTGTACCCCAGTGAGAGTCAGTGCCTGTGGAACTGTACCCCAGTGAGAGTCAGTTTCTGGAACTGTACCCCAGTGAGAGTCAGTGTCTGTGGAACTGTACCCCAGTGAGAGTCAGTGTGTGTGGAACTGTACCCCAGTGAGAGTCAGTGCCTGTGGAACTGTACCCCAGCGAGAGTCAGTGTCTGTGGAACTGTACCCCAGTGAGAGTCAGTGTGTGTGGAACTGTACCCCAGTGAGAGTCAGTGTCTGTGGAACTGTACCCCAGTGAGAGTCAGTGTGTGTGGAACTGTACCCCAGTGAGAGTCAGTGTGTGTGCAACTGTATCCCAGTGAGACTCAGTGTGTGTGGAACTGTACCCCAGTGAGGGACAGTGTGTGTGGAACTGTACCCCAGTGAGAGTCAGTGTGTGTGGAACTGTACCCCAGTGAGAGTCAGTGTGTGTGGAACTGTACCCCAGTGAGAGTCAGTGTGTGTGGAACTGTACCCCAGTGAGAGTCAGTGTGTGTGGAACTGTACCCCAGTGAGAGTCAGTGTGTGTGGAACTGTACCCCAGTGAGAGTCAGTGTCTGTGGAACTGTAACCCAGTGAGAGTCAGTGTGTGTGGAACTGTACCCCAGTGAGAGTCAGTGTCTGTGGAACTGTACCCCAGTGAGAGTCAGTGTGTGTGCAACTGTATCCCAGTGAGACTCAGTGTGTTTGGAACTGTACCCCAGTGAGGGACAGTGTGTGTGGAACTGTATCCCAGTGAGAGTCAGTGTGTGTGGAACTGTACCCCAGTGAGAGTCAGTGTCTGTGGAACTGTAACCCAGTGAGAGTCAGTGTGTGTGCAACTGTATCCCAGTGAGACTCAGTGTGTGTGGAACTGTACCCCAGTGAGGTACAGTGTGTGTGGAACTGTATCCCAGTGAGAGTCAGTGTGTGTGGAACTGTACCACAGTGAGAGTCAGTGTGTGTGGAACTGTACCCCAGTGAGAGTCAGTGTGTGTGGAACTGTACCCCAGTGAGAGTCAGTGTGTGTGGAACTGTATCCCGGTGAGAGTCAGTTTCTGGAACTGTACCCCAGCGAGAGTCAGTGCCTGTGGAACTGTACCCCAGTGAGAGTCAGTGTCTGTGGAACTGTACCACAGTGAGAAGCAGTGTCTGTGGAACTGTACCCCAGTGAGAGTCAGTGTCTGTGGAACTGTACCCCAGTGAGAGTCCGTGTCTGTGGAACTGTACCCGAGTGAGAGTCAGTGTGTGTGGAACTGTACCCCAGTGAGAGTCAGTGTCTGTGGAACTGTACCCCAGTGAGAGTCAGTGCCTGTGGAACTGTACCCCAGTGAGGGACAGTGTGTGTGGAACTGTACCCCAGTGAGGGACAGTGTGTGTGGAACTTTACCCTAGTGAGAGTCAGTGTGTGTGGAACTGTACCCCAGTGAGAGTCAGTGTCTGTGGAACTGTACCCCAGTGAGAGTCAGTGTGTGTGGAACTGTACCCCAGTGAGAGTCAGTGTCTGTGGAACTGTACCTGAGTGAGAGTCAGTGTGTGTGGAACTGCACCCCAGTGAGAGTCAGTGTCTGTGGAACTATAACCCAGTGAGAGTCAGTGTGTGTGGAACTGTACCTGAGTGAGAGTCAGTGTGTGTGGAACTGGACCACAGTGAGAGTCAGTGTCTGTGGAACTGTACCTGAGTGAGAGTCAGTGTGTGTGGAACTGTACCCCAGTGAGAGTCCGTGTGTGTGGAACTGCACCTGAGTGAGAGTCAGTGTGTGTGGAACTGTACCCCAGTGAGATTCATTGTCTGAGGAACTGTACCCCAGTGAGAGTCAGTGTGTGTGGAACTGTACCCCAGCGAGAGTCAGTGCCTGTGGAACTGTACCCGAGTGAGAGTCAGTGTCTGTGGAACTGTACCCCAGTGAGAGTCAGTGTGTGTGGAACTGTACCCCAGTGAGAGTCAGTGCCTGTGGAACTATCCCCCAGTGAGAGTCAGTGTCTGTGGAACTGTACCCCAGTGAGAATCATTGTGTGTGGAACTGTACCCCAGCGAGAGTCAGTGCCTGTGGAACTGTACCCCAGCGAGAGTCAGTGCCTGTGGAACTGTACCCCAGCGAGAGTCAGTGTCTGTGGAACTGTACCCCAGTGACAGTCAGTGTGTGTGGAACTGTACCCCAGTGAGAGTCAGTGTCTGTGGAACTGTACCCCAGTGAGAGTCAGTGTGTGTGGAACTGTACCCCAGTGAGAGTCAGTGCCTGTGGAACTATCCCCCAGTGAGAGTCAGTGTCTGTGGAACTGTACCGCAGTGAGAGTCAGTGTCTGTGGAACTGTACCCCAGTGAGAGTCAGTGTGTGTGGAACTGTACCCCAGTGAGAGTCAGTGTGTGTGGAACTGTACCCCAGTGAGAGTCAGTGTGTGTGGAACTGTACCCCAGTGAGAGTCAGTTTGTGTGGAACTGTACCACAGTGAGAGTCAGTGTCTGTGGAACTGTACCCCAGTGAGAGTCAGTGTCTGTGGAACTGTACCCCAGTGAGAGTAAGTGTCTGTGGAACTGTACCCCAGTGAGAGTCAGTGTCTGTGGAACTGGACCCCAGTGAGAGTCAGTGTCTGTGGAACTGTACCCCAGTGAGAGTCAGTGTCTGTGGAACTGTACCTCAGTGAGAGTCAGTGTGTGTGGAACTGTACCCCAGTGAGAGTCAGTGTGTGTGGAACTGCACCCCAGTGAGAGTCAGTGTGTGTGGAACTGTACCCCAGTGAGAGTCAGTGTGTGTGGAACTGGACCCCAGTGAGAGTCAGTGTGTGTGGAACTGTACCCCAGTGAGAGTCAGTGTCTGTGGAACTGTACCCCAGTGAGAGTCAGTGTCTGTGGAACTGTACCCCAGTGAGAGTCAGTGTGTGTGCAACTGTATCCCAGTGAGACTCAGTGTGTGTGGAACTGTACCCCAGTGAGGGACAGTGTGTGTGGAACTGTATCCCAGTGAGAGTCAGTGTGTGTGGAACTGTATCCCAGTGAGAGTCAGTGTGTGTGGAACTGTACCCCAGTGAGAGTCAGTTTCTGGAACTGTACCCCAGTGAGAGTCAGTGCCTGTGGAACTGTACCCCAGTGAGAGTCAGTGTCTGTGGAACTGTACCCCAGTGAGAAGCAGTGTCTGTGGAACTGTACCCCAGTGAGAGTCAGTGTCTGTGGAACTGTACCCCAGTGAGAGTCCGTGTCTGTGGAACTGTACCCCGGTGAGAATCAGTGTCTGTGGAACTGTACCCCGGTGAGAGTCAGTGTGTGTGGAACTGTACCCCAGTGAGAGTCAGTGTCTGTGGAACTGTACCCCAGTGAGAGTCAGTGCCTGTGGAACTGTACCCCAGTGAGGGACAGTGTGTGTGGAACTGTACCCCAGTGAGGGACAGTGTGTGTGGAACTGTACCCTAGTGAGAGTCAGTGTGTGTGGAACTGTACCCCAGTGAGAGTCAGTGCCTGTGGAACTGTACCCCAGTGAGAGTTAGTGCCTGTGGAACTGTACCCCAGTGAGAGTCAGTGTGTGTGGAACTGTACCCAGTGAGAGTCAGTGTGTGTGGAACTGAACCCCAGTGAGACTCAGTGTGTGTGGAACTGTACCCCAGTGAGAGTCAGTGTCTGTGGAACTGTACCTGAGTGAGAGTCAGTGTGTGTGGAACTGCACCCCAGTGAGAGTCAGTGTCTGTGGAACTATAACCCAGTGAGAGTCAGTGTGTGTGGAACTGTACCTGAGTGAGAGTCAGTGTGTGTGGAACTGGACCACAGTGAGAGTCAGTGTCTGTGGAACTGTACCTGAGTGAGAGTCAGTGTGTGTGGAACTGTACCCCAGTGAGAGTCCGTGTGTGTGGAACTGCACCTGAGTGAGAGTCAGTGTGTGTGGAACTGTACCCCAGTCAGAGTCAGTGTCTGTGGAACTGTCCCCCAGTGAGATTCATTGTCTGAGGAACTGTACCCCAGTGAGAGTCAGTGTGTGTGGAACTGTACCCCAGCGAGAGTCAGTGCCTGTGGAACTGTACCCGAGTGAGAGTCAGTGTCTGTGGAACTGTACCCCAGTGAGAGTCAGTGTGTGTGGAACTGTACCCCAGTGAGAGTCAGTGCCTGTGGAACTATCCCCCAGTGAGAGTCAGTGTCTGTGGAACTGTACCCCAGTGAGAATCATTGTGTGTGGAACTGTACCCCAGCGAGAGTCAGTGCCTGTGGAACTGTACCCCAGCGAGAGTCAGTGCCTGTGGAACTGTACCCCAGCGAGAGTCAGTGTCTGTGGAACTGTACCCCAGTGACAGTCAGTGTGTGTGGAACTGTACCCCAGTGAGAGTCAGTGTCTGTGGAACTGTACCCCAGTGAGAGTCAGTGTGTGTGGAACTGTACCCCAGTGAGAGTCAGTGCCTGTGGAACTATCCCCCAGTGAGAGTCAGTGTCTGTGGAACTGTACCGCAGTGAGAGTCAGTGTCTGTGGAACTGTACCCCAGTGAGAGTCAGTGTGTGTGGAACTGTACCCCAGTGAGAGTCAGTGTGTGTGGAACTGTACCCCAGTGAGAGTCAGTGTGTGTGGAACTGTACCCCAGTGAGAGTCAGTTTGTGTGGAACTGTACCACAGTGAGAGTCAGTGTCTGTGGAACTGTACCCCAGTGAGAGTCAGTGTCTGTGGAACTGTACCCCAGTGAGAGTAAGTGTCTGTGGAACTGTACCCCAGTGAGAGTCAGTGTCTGTGGAACTGGACCCCAGTGAGAGTCAGTGTCTGTGGAACTGTACCCCAGTGAGAGTCAGTGTCTGTGGAACTGTACCTCAGTGAGAGTCAGTGTGTGTGGAACTGTACCCCAGTGAGAGTCAGTGTGTGTGGAACTGCACCCCAGTGAGAGTCAGTGTGTGTGGAACTGTACCCCAGTGAGAGTCAGTGTGTGTGGAACTGGACCCCAGTGAGAGTCAGTGTGTGTGGAACTGTACCCCAGTGAGAGTCAGTGTCTGTGGAACTGTACCCCAGTGAGAGTCAGTGTCTGTGGAACTGTACCCCAGTGAGAGTCAGTGTGTGTGCAACTGTATCCCAGTGAGACTCAGTGTGTGTGGAACTGTACCCCAGTGAGGGACAGTGTGTGTGGAACTGTATCCCAGTGAGAGTCAGTGTGTGTGGAACTGTATCCCAGTGAGAGTCAGTGTGTGTGGAACTTTACCCCAGTGAGAGTCAGTTTCTGGAACTGTACCCCAGTGAGAGTCAGTGCCTGTGGAACTGTACCCCAGTGAGAGTCAGTGTCTGTGGAACTGTACCCCAGTGAGAAGCAGTGTCTGTGGAACTGTACCCCAGTGAGAGTCAGTGTCTGTGGAACTGTACCCCAGTGAGAGTCCGTGTCTGTGGAACTGTACCCCGGTGAGAATCAGTGTCTGTGGAACTGTACCCCGGTGAGAGTCAGTGTGTGTGGAACTGTACCCCAGTGAGAGTCAGTGTCTGTGGAACTGTACCCCAGTGAGAGTCAGTGCCTGTGGAACTGTACCCCAGTGAGGGACAGTGTGTGTGGAACTGTACCCCAGTGAGGGACAGTGTGTGTGGAACTGTACCCTAGTGAGAGTCAGTGTGTGTGGAACTGTACCCCAGTGAGAGTCAGTGCCTGTGGAACTGTACCCCAGTGAGAGTTAGTGCCTGTGGAACTGTACCCCAGTGAGAGTCAGTGTGTGTGGAACTGTACCCAGTGAGAGTCAGTGTGTGTGGAACTGAACCCCAGTGAGACTCAGTGTGTGTGGAACTGTATCCCAGTGAGGGACAGTGTGTGTGGAACTGTAACCCAGTGAGAGTCAGTGTGTGTGGAACTGTACCCCAGTGAGAGTCAGTGTCCATGGACCTATCCCCCAGTGAGAGTCTGTGTCTGTGGATCTGTACCCCAGTGAGTGTCAGTGTCTGTGGAACTGTCCCCCAGTGAGAGTCAGTGTCTGTGGAACTGTCCC
Source organism: Heptranchias perlo (assembly GCF_035084215.1). Taxonomy (NCBI): domain Eukaryota; kingdom Metazoa; phylum Chordata; class Chondrichthyes; order Hexanchiformes; family Hexanchidae; genus Heptranchias; species Heptranchias perlo. The sequence continues at coordinate 78,171 of NW_027139389.1, forward strand.
CCAGTGAGTGTCAGTGTCTGTGGAACTGTCCCCCAGTGAGAGTCAGTGTCTGTGGAACTGTACCCCAGTGAGAGTCAGTGTGTGTGGAACTGCACCCCAGTGAGAGTCAGTGTGTGTGGAACTGTACCCCAGTGAGAGTCAGTGTGTGTGGAACTGTACCCCAGTGAGAGTCAGTGTGTGTGGAACTGTACCCCAGTGAGAGTCAGTGTCTGTGCAACTGCACCCCAGTGAGAGTCAGTGTGTGTGGAACTGTACCCCAGTGTGAGTCAGTGTCTGTGGAACTGTACCCCATTGAGAGTCAGTGTGTGGGGAACTGTACCCCAGTGAGAGTCAGTGTCTGTGGAACTGTACCCAGTGAGAGTCAGTGTGTGTGGAACTGTACCTGAGTGAGAGTCAGTGTGTGTGGAACTGGACCACAGTGAGAGTCAGTGTCTGTGGAACTGTACCCCAGTGAGAGTCAGTGTGTGTGGAACTGTACCCCAGTGAGAGTCCGTGTGTGTGGAACTGTACCTGAGTGAGAGTCAGTGTGTGTGGAACTGTACCCCGGATAGAGTCAGTGTCCGTGGAACTGTCCCCCAGTGAGATTCATTGTCTGAGGAACTGTACCCCAGTGAGAATCAGTGTGTGTGGAACTGTACCCCAGTGAGATTCATTGTCTGAGGAACTGCAACCCAGTGAGAATCAGTGTGTGTGGAACTGTACCCCAGTGAGAGTCAGTGTCCGTGGAACTGTCCCCCATTGAGAGTCAGTGACAGTGGAACTGTACCCCGGATAGAGTCAGTGTCCGTGGAACTGTCCCCCAGTGAGATTCATTGTCTGAGGAACTGTACCCCAGTGAGAATCAGTGTGTGTGGAACTGTACCCCAGCGAGAGTCAGTGCCTGTGGAACTGTACCCCAGCGAGAGTCAGTGCCTGTGGAACTGTACCCCAGCGAGAGTCAGTGCCTGTGGAACTGTACCCGAGTGAGAGTCAGCGTCTGTGGAACTGTACCCCAGTGAGAGTCAGTGTGTGTGGAACTGTACCCCAGTGAGAGTCAGTGCCTGTGGAACTATCCCCCAGTGAGAGTCTGTGTGTGTGGAACTGTACCCCAGTGAGAGTCAGTGTGTGTGGAACTGTACCCCAGTGCGAGTCAGTGTGTGTGGAATTGTACCAGTGAGAGTCAGTGTGTGTGGAACTGTACCCCAGTGAGAGTCAGTGTGTGTGGAACTGTACCCCAGTGAGACTCAGTGTCTGTGGAACTGAACCCCAGTGAGAGTCAGTGTGTGTGGAACTGTACCCCAGTGAGAGTCAGTGTCTGTGGAACTGTACCCCAGTGAGAGTCAGTGTCTGTGGAACTGTACCAGTGAGAGTCAGTGTGTGTGGAACTGGACCCCAGTGAGAGTCAGTGTGTGTGGAACTGTACCCCAGTGAGAGTCAATGTCTGTGGAACTGTACCCCAGTGAGAGTCAGTGTGTGTGGAACTGTCCCCCAGTGAGAGTCAGTGTCTGTGGAACTGTACCCCGGTGAGAGTCAGTGTCCATGGAACTGTCCCCCAGTGAGAGTCAGTGTCCGTGGAACTGTACCCCGGTTAGAGTCAGTGTCCGTGGAACTGTCCCCCAGTGAGATTCATTGTCTGAGGAACTGTGCCCCAGTGAGAGTCAGTGTGTGTGGAACTGTACCCCAGTGAGAGTCAGTGTTTGTGCAACTGTATCCCAGTGAGACTCAGTGTGTGTGGAACTGTACCCCAGTGAGGGACAGTGTGTGTGGAACTGTACCCCAGTGAGAGTCAGTGTGTGTGGAACTGTACCCCAGTGAGAGTCAGTGTGTGTGGAACTGTACCCCAGTGAGAGTCAGTGTGTGTGGAACTGTACCCCAGTGAGAGTCAGTGTGTGTGGAACTGTAACCCAGTGAGAGTCAGTGTGTGTGCAACTGTATCCCAGTGAGACTCAGTGTGTGTGGAACTGTACCCCAGTGAGGGACAGTGTGTGTGGAACTGTATCCCAGTGAGAGTCAGTGTGTGTGGAACTGTATCCCAGTGAGAGTCATTGTGTGTGGAACTGTACCCCAGTGAGAGTCAGTGTGTGTGGAACTGTATCCCAGTGAGAGTCAGTTTCTGGAACTGTACCCCAGCGAGAGTCAGTGTGTGTGGAACTGTACCCCAGTGAGAGTCAGTGTGTGTGGAACTGTAACCCAGTGAGAGTCAGTGTGTGTGCAACTGTATCCCAGTGAGACTCAGTGTGTGTGGAACTGTACCCCAGTGAGGGACAGTGTGTGTGGAACTGTATCCCAGTGAGAGTCAGTTTGTGTGGAACTGTATCCCAGTGAGAGTCAGTGTGTGTGGAACTGTACCCCAGTGAGAGTCAGTGTGTGTGGAACTGTATCCCAGTGAGAGTCAGTTTCTGGAACTGTACCCCAGCGAGAGTCAATGTGTGTGGAACTGTCCCCCAGTGAGAGTCAGTGTCTGGAACTGCACCTCAGTGAGAGTCAGTGTCTGTGGAACTGTACCCCAGTGAGTGTCAGTGTCTGTGGAACTGAACCCGAGTGAAAGTCAGTGCCTGTGGAACTGTCCCCCAGTGAGAGTCAGTGTCTGTGGAACTGTACCCCAGTGAGAGTCAGTGTGTGTGGAACTGTACCCCAGTGAGAGTCAGTGTGTGTGGAACTGTACCCCAGTGCGAGTCAGTGCGTGTGGAACTGTACCCCAGTGAGAGTCAGTGCCTGTGGAACTGTACCCCAGTGAGAGTCAGTGCCTGTGGAACTGTCCCCCAGTGAGAGTCAGTGTGTGTGGAACTGTACCACAGTGAGAGTCAGTGTGTGTGGAACTGTACCAGTGAGAGTCAGTGTGTGTGGAACTGTACCCCAGTTAGAGTCAGTGTCTGTGGAACTGTACCAGTGAGAATCAGTGTGTGTGGAACTGTTCACCAGTGCGAGTCAGTGTGTGTGGAACTGTACCCCAGTGAGAGTCAGTGTCTGTGGAACTGTACCAGTGAGAGTCAGTGTCTGTGGAACTGTGCACCAGTGAGAGGCAGTGTGTGTGGAACTGTACACCAGTGAGAGTTAGTGTCTGTGGAACTGTACCCCAGTGCGAGTCAGTGTGTGTGGAACTGTACCCCAGTGCGAGTCAGTGTGTGTGGAACTGTACCCCAGTGCGAGTCAGTGTGTGTGGAACTGTACCCCAGTGCGAGTCAGTGTGTGTGGAACTCTACCCCAGTGAGAGTCAGTGTCTGTGGAACTGTCCCCCAGTGAGAGTCAGTGTGTGTGGAACTGTACCCCAGTGAGAGTCAGTGTGTGTGGAACTGTACCCCAGTGAGAGTCAGTGTGTGTGGAACTGTACCCCAGTGAGAGTCAGTGTCTGTGGAACTGGACCCAGTGAGAGTCAGTGTGTGTGGAACTGTACCCCAGTGAGAGTCAGTGTGTGTGGAACTGTACCCCAGTGAGAGTCAGTGTGTGTGGAACTGTACCCCAGTGAGAGTCAGTGTCTGTGGAACTGTACCCAAGTGAGAGTCAGTGTCCGTGGAACTGTACCCCAGTGAGAGTCAGTGTGTGTGGAACTGTACCCCAGTGAGAGTCAGTGTGTGTGGAACTGTACCCCAGTGAGAGTCAGTGTGTGTGGAACTGAACCCCAGTGAGAGTCAGTGTCTGTGGAACTGGACCCAGTGAGAGTCAGTGTGTGTGGAACTGAACCCCAGTGAGAGTCAGTGTCTGAGGAACTGTACCCCAGTGAGAGTCAGTGTCTGTGGAACTGTACCCGAGTGAGATTCATTGTCTGAGGAACTGTACCCCAGTGAGAATCAGTGTGTGTGGAACTGTACCCGAGTGAGAATCACTGTGTGTGGAACTGTACCCCAGTGAGAGTCAGTGTCCATGGAACTGTACCCCGGTGAGAGTCAGTGTCTGTGGAACTGTACTCCAGTGAGATTCAGTGTCTGTGGAACTGTACCCCAGTGAGAGTCAGTGCATGTGGAACTGTACCCCAGTGAGAGTCAGTGCCTGTGGAACTGCACCCCAGTGAGAGTCAGTGTGTGTGGAACTGAACCCCAGTGAGAGTCAGTGTGTGTGGAACTGTATCCCAGTGAGGGACAGTGTGTGTGGAACTGTAACCCAGTGAGAGTCAGTGTGTGTGGAACTGTACCCCAGTGAGAGTCAGTGTCCATGGAACTGTCCCCCAGTGAGAGTCTGTGTCTGTGGATCTGTACCCCAGTGAGTGTCAGTGTCTGTGGTACCCGACCCCAGTGAGAGTCAGTGTGTGTGGAACTGGACCCCAGTGAGAGTCAGTGTCTGTGGAACTGTCCCCCAGTGAGAGTCAGTGTGTGTGGAACTGTACCCCAGTGAGAGTCAGTGTCTGTGGAACTGTACCCCAGTGAGAGTCAGTGTGTGTGGAACTGTACCCCAGTTAGAGTCAGTGCCTGTGGAACTGTCCCCCAGTGAGAGTCAGTGTCTGTGGAACTGTACCCCAGTGAGAGTCAGTGTCTGTGGAACTGTCCCCCAGTGAGAGTCAGTGTGTGTGCAACTGTATCCCAGTGAGAGTCAGTGTCTGTGCAACTGCACCCCAGTGAGAGTCAGTGTCTGTGGAACTGTACCCCAGTGAGAGTCAGTGTCTGTGGAACTGTCCCCCAGTGAGAGTCAGTGTGTGTGGAACTGTACCCCAGTGAGAGTCATTGTCTGTGGAACTGTACCCCGGTGAGAGTCAGTGTCCGTGGAACTGTCCCCCAGTGAGATTCATTGTCTGAGGAACTGCAACCCAGTGAGAATCAGTGTGTGTGGAACTGTACCCCAGTGAGAGTCAGTTTCTGGAACTGTACCCCAGTGAGAGTCAGTTTCTGGAACTGTACCCCAGCGAGAGTCAGTGCCTGTGGAACTATACCCCAGTGAGAGTCAGTGTGTGTGGAACTGTACCCCAGTGAGAGTCAGTGTGTGTGGAACTGTCCCCCAGTGAGAGTCAGTGTGTGTGGAACTGTACCCCAGTGAGAGTCAGTGTCTGTGGAACTGTACCCCAGTGAGAGTCAGTGTGTGTGGAACTGTATCCCAGTGAGACTCACTGTGTGTGGAACTGTACCCCAGTGAGGGACAGTGTGTGTGGAACTGTACCCCAGTGAGAGTCAGTGTGTGTGGAACTGTACCCCAGTGAGAGTCAGTGTGTGTGGAACTGTACCCCAGTGAGAGTCAGTGTGTGTGGAACTGTACCCCAGTGAGAGTCAGTGTGTGTGGAACTGTAACCCCAGTGAGACTCAGTGTGTGTGGAACTGTACCCCAGTGAGAGTCAGTGTCTGTGGAACTGTAACCCAGTGAGAGTCAGTGTGTGTGGAACTGTACCCCAGTGAGAGTCAGTGTGTGTGGAACTGTAACCCAGTGAGAGTCAGTGTCTGTGCAACTGTATCCCAGTGAGACTCAGTGTGTGTGGAACTGTACCCCAGTGAGGGACAGTGTGTGTGGAACTGTATCCCAGTGAGAGTCAGTGTGTGTGGAACTGTACCACAGTGAGAGTCAGTGTGTGTGGAACTGTACCCCAGTGAGAGTCAGTGTGTGTGGAACTGTACCCCAGTGAGAGTCAGTGTCCGTGGAACTGTACCCCGGTGAGAGTCAGTGTCCGTGGAACTGTCCCCCAGTGAGAGTCAGTGTGTGTGGAACTGTACCGCAGTGAGAGTCAGTGTCCGTGGAACTGTACCCCGGTTGGAGTCAGTGTCCGTGGAACTGTCCCCCAGTGAGATTCATTGTCTGAGGAACTGCAACCCAGTGAGAATCAGTGTGTGTGGAACTGTACCCCAGTGAGAGTCAGTGCATGTGGAACTGTACCCCAGTGAGAGTCAGTGCCTGTGGAACTGTACCCCAGTGAGAGTCAGTTTCTGGAACTGTACCCCAGCGAGAGTCAGTGCCTGTGGAACTGTACCCCAGCGAGAGTCAGTGCCTGTGGAACTGTACCCCAGTGAGAGTCAGTGTGTGTGGAACTGTACCCCAGTGAGAGTCAGTGTCTGTGGAACTGTACCCCAGTGAGAGTCAGTGTGTGTGGAACTGTACCCCAGTGAGAGTCAGTGTGTGTGCAACTGTATCCCAGTGAGACTCAGTGTGTGTGGAACTGTACCCCAGTGAGGGACAGTGTGTGTGGAACTGTACCCCAGTGAGAGTCAGTGTGTGTGGAACTGTACCCCAGTGAGAGTCAGTGTGTGTGGAACTGTACCCCAGTGAGAGTCAGTGTGTGTGGAACTGTACCCCAGTGAGAGTCAGTGTGTGTGGAACTGTACCCCAGTGAGAGTCAGTGTGTGTGGAACTGTACCCCAGTGAGAGTCAGTGTCTGTGGAACTGTAACCCAGTGAGAGTCAGTGTGTGTGGAACTGTACCCCAGTGAGAGTCAGTGTCTGTGGAACTGTACCCCAGTGAGAGTCAGTGTGTGTGCAACTGTATCCCAGTGAGACTCAGTGTGTTTGGAACTGTACCCCAGTGAGGGACAGTGTGTGTGGAACTGTATCCCAGTGAGAGTCAGTGTGTGTGGAACTGTACCACAGTGAGAGTCAGTGTGTGTGGAACTGTATCCCAGTGAGAGTCAGTTTCTGGAACTGTACCCCAGCGAGAGTCAGTGCCTGTGGAACTGTACCTCCGTGAGAGTCAGTGTCTGTGGAACTGTACCCCAGTGAGAGTCAGTGTCTGTGGAACTGTACCCCAGTGAGAGTCAGTGTCTGTGGAACTGTACCCCAGTGAGAGTCAGTGCCTGTGGAACTGTACCCCAGTGAGGGACAGTGTGTGTGGAACTGTACCCCAGTGAGGGACAGTGTGTGTGGAACTGTACCCTAGTGAGAGTCAGTGTGTGTGCAACTGTACCCCAGTGAGAGTCAGTGTCTGTGGAACTGTACCCCAGTGAGAGTCAGTGCCTGTGGAACTGTACCCAAGTGAGAGTTAGTGCCTGTGGAACAGTACCCCAGTGAGAGTCAGTGTGTGTGGCACTGTACCCCAGTGAGAGTCAGTGTGTGTGGAACTGTACCCCAGTGAGAGTCAGTGTGTGTGGAACTGAACCCCAGTGAGAGTCAGTGTGTGTGGAACTGTATCCCAGTGAGGGACAGTGTGTGTGGAACTGTAACCCAGTGAGAGTCAGTGTGTGTGGAACTGTACCCCAGTGAGAGTCAGTGTCCCCCAGTGAGTGTCAGTGTCTGTGGTACCCGACCCCAGTGAGAGTCAGTGTCTGTGGAACTGTACCCAGTGAGAGTCAGTGTGTGTGGAACTGTACACCAGTGAGAGTCAGTGTGTGTGGAACTGTACCCCAGTGAGAGTCAGTGTGTGTGGAACTGTCCCCCAGTGAAAGTCAGTGTGTGTGGAACTGTACCCCAGTGAGAGTCCGTGTGTGTGGAACTGTACCTGAGTGAGAGTCAGTGTGTGTGGAACTGTACCCCAGTGAGAGTCAGTGTCCGTGGAACTGTCCCCCATTGAGAGTCAGTGACCGTGGAACTGTACCCCGGTTAGAGTCAGTGTCCGTGGAACTGTCCCCCAGTGAGATTCATTGTCTGAGGAACTGTACCCCAGTGAGAATCAGTGTGTGTGGAACTGTACCCCAGCGAGAGTCAGTGCCTGTGGAACTGTACCCCAGTGAGAGTCAGTGCCTGTGGAACTGTACCCCAGCGAGAGTCAGTGCCTGTGGAACTGTACCCGAGTGAGAGTCAGTGTCTGTGGAACTGTACCCCAGTGAGAGTCAGTGCCTGTGGAACTATCCCCCAGTGAGAGTCTGTGTGTATGGAACTGTACCCCAGTGAGAGTCAGTGTGTGTGGAACTGTACCAGTGAGAGTCAGTGTGTGTGGAACTGTACCCCAGTTAGAGTCAGTGTCTGTGTAACTGTACTAGTGAGAATCAGTGTGTGTGGAACTGTACCCCAGTGAGAGTCAGTGTCTGTGGAACTGTACCAGTGAGAGTCAGTGTCTGTGGAACTGTACTAGTGAGAATCAGTGTGTGTGGAACTGTACCCCAGTGAGAGTCAGTGTGTGTGGAACTGTACCCCAGTGAGAGTCAGTGTGTGTGGAACTGTACCCCAGTGAGAGTCAGTGTCTGTGGAACTGTACCCCAGTGCGAGTCAGTGTGTGTGGAACTGTACCCCAGTGAGAGTCAGTGTCCGTGGAACTGTCCCCCAGTGAGATTCATTGTCTGAGGAACTGTACCCCAGTGAGAGTCAGTGTCTGTGGAACTGTACCCCAGTGAGAATCAGTGTGTGTGGAACTGTACCCCAGTGAGAGTCAGTTTCTGGAACTGTACCCCAGCGAGAGTCTGTGTATGTGGAACTGTACCCCAGTTAGAGTCAATGTGTGTGGAACTGTCCCCCAGTGAGAGTCAGTTTCTGGAACTGCACCTCAGTGAGAGTCAGTGTCTGTGGAACTGTACCCCAGTGAGTGTCAGTGTCTGTGGAACTGAACCCGAGTGAGAGTCAGTGCCTGTGGAACTGTCCCCCAGTGAGTGTCAGTGTCTGTGGAACTGTACCCAGTGAGAGTCAGTGTGTGTGGAACTGTACCCCAGTGAGAGTCAGTGTGTGTGGAACTGTACCCCAGTGAGAGTCAGTATCTGTGGAACTGTACCACAGTGAGAGTCAGTGTGTGTGGAACTGTATCCCAGTGAGAGTCAGTGTGTGTGGAACTGTACCCCAGTGAGAGTCAGTGTGTGTGGAACTGTACCCCAGTGAGAGTCAGTGTGTGTGGAACTGTACCCCAGTGAGAGTCAGTGTCTGTGGAACTGTACCCCAGTGAGAGTCAGTGTGTGTGGAACTGTACCCCAGTGAGAGTCAGTGTGTGTGGAACTGCACCCCAGTGAGAGTCAGTGTCTGTGGAACTGTACCACAGTGAGAGTCAGTGTGTGTGGAACTGTACCCCAGTGAGAGTCAGTGTCTGTGGAACTGTACCACAGTGAGAGTCAGTGCCTGTGGAACTGTCCCCCAGTGAGAGTCTGTGTGTGTGGAACTGTACCCCATTGAGATTCAGTGTGTGTGGAACTGTACCAGTGAGAGTCAGTGTGTGTGGAACTGTACCCCAGTTAGAGTCAGTGTCTGTGGAACTGTACCAGTGAGAATCAGTGTGTGTGGAACTGTTCACCAGTGTGAGTCAGTGTGTGTGGAACTGTACCCCAGTGAGAGTCAGTGTGTGTGGAACTGTACCCCAGTGAGAGTCAGTGTGTGTGGAACTGCACCCCAGTGAGAGTCAGTGTGTGTGGAACTGCACCCCAGTGAGAGTCAGTGTCTGTGGAACAGTACACCAGTGAGAGTCAGTGTGTGTGGAACTGTACCCCAGTGAGAGTCAGTGTCTGTGGAACTGTACCCCAGTGCGAGTCAGTGTGTGTGGAACTGTACCCCAGTGCGAGTCAGTGTGTGTGGAACTGTACCCCAGTGCGAGTCAGTGTGTGTGGAACTGTACCCCAGTGAGACTCAGTGTCTGTGGAACTGTCCCCCAGTGAGAGTCAGTGTGTGTGGAACTGTACCCCAGTGAGAGTCAGTGTCTGTGGAACTGTACCCTGGTGAGAGTCAGTGTCTGTGGAACTGGACCCAGTGAGAGTCAGTGTGTGTGGAACTGTACCCAAGTGAGAGTCAGTGTGTGTGGAACTGTACCCCAGTGAGAGTCAGTGTGTGTGGAACTGTACCCCAGTGAGAGTCAGTGTGTGTGGAACTGTACCCCAGTGAGAGTCAGTGTGTGTGGAACTGTACCCCAGTGAGAGTCAGTGTCTGTGGAACTGGACCCAGTGAGAGTCAGTGTGTGTGGAACTGAACCCCAGTGAGATTCATTGTCTGAGGAACTGTCCCCCAGTGAGAATCAGTGTGTGTGGAACTGTACCCGAGTGAGAATCACTGTGTGTGGAACTGTACCCCAGTGAGAGTCAGTGCCTGTGGAACTGTACCCCAGTGAGAATCAGTGCCTGTGGAACTGTACCCCAGAGAGAGTCAGTGCCTGTGGAACTGTACCCCAGTGAGAGTCAGTGTGTGTGGAACTGAACCCCAGTGAGAGTCAGTGTGTGTGGAACTGTAACCCAGTGAGAGTCAGTGTGTGTGGAACTGTACCCCAGTGAGAGTCAGTGTCCATGGAACTGTCCCCCAGTGAGAGTCTGTGTCTGTGGATCTGTCCCCCAGTGAGTGTCAGTGTCTGTGGTACCCGACCCCAGTGAGAGTCAGTGTCTGTGGAAATGTACCCCAGTGAGAGTCAGTGTGTGTGGAACTGTACCCCAGTGAGAGTCAGTGTGTGTGGAACTGTACCCCAGTGAGAGTCAGTGTCTGTGGAACTGTACCCCAGTGAGAGTCAGTGTGTGTGGAACTGTACCCCAGTGAGAGTCAGTGTCTGTGGAACTGTACCCCAGTGAGAGTCAGTGTCTGTGGAACTCTACCCCAGTGAGAGTCAGTGTGTGTGGAACTGTACCCCAGTGAGAGTCAGGGTGTGTGGAACTGTACCCCAGTGAGAGTCAGTGTCTGTGGAACTGTACCCCAGTGAGAGTCAGTGTCTGTGGAACTGTCCCCCAGTGAGAGTCAGTGTGTGTGGAACTTTACCCCAGTGAGATTCAGTGTCTGTGCAACTGCACCCCAGTGAGAGTCAGTGTCTGTGGAACTGTACCCCAGTGAGAGTCAGTGTCTGTGGAACTGTCCCCCAGTGAGAGTCAGTGTGTGTGGAACTGTACCCCAGTGAGAGTCAGTGTCTGTGGAACTGCACCCCAGTGAGATTCAGTGTCTGTGGAACTATAACCCAGTGAGAGTCAGTGTGTGTGGAACTGTACCTGAGTGAGAGTCACTGTGTGTGGAACTATACCCCAGTGAGAGTCCGTGTGTGTGGAACTGACCCCAGTGAGAGTCAGTGTCTGTGGAACTGTACCTGAGTGAGAGTCAGTGTGTGTCGAACTGTACCCCGGTGAGAGTCAGTGTCCGTGGAACTGTCCCCCAGTGAGAGTCAGTGTCCGTGGCACTGTCCCCCAGTGAGATTCATTGTCTGAGGAACTGTACCCCAGTGAGAGTCAGTGTCTGTGGAACTGTACCTGAGTGAGAGTCAGTGTGTGTGGAACTGTACCCCAGTGAGAGTCAGTGTGTGTGGAACTGTACCCCAGTGAGAGTCAGTGTCTGTGGAACTGTCCCCCAGTGAGAGTCAGTGTCTGTGGAACTGTACCCCGGTTAGAGTCAGTGTCCGTGGAACTGTCCCCCAGTGAGATTCATTGTCTGAGGAACTGCAACCCAGTGAGAATCAGTGTGTGTGGAACTGTACCCCAGTGAGAGTCAGTGTGTGTGGAACTGTACCCCAGTGAGAGTCAGTTTCTGGAACTGTACCCCAGCGAGAGTCAGTGCCTGTGGAACTGTACCCCAGCGAGAGTCAGTGCCTGTGGAACTATACCCCAGTGAGAGTCAGTGTCCGTGGAACTGTACCCCAGTGAGAGTCAGTGCCTGTGGAGCTGTCCCCCAGTGAGAGTCAGTGTGTGTGGAACTGTACCTGAGTGAGAGTCAGTGTGTGTGGAACTGTACCACAGTGAGAGTCAGTGTCTGTGGAACTGTACCTGAGTGAGAGTCACTGTGTGTGGAACTGTACCCCAGTGAGAGTCCGTGTGTGTGGAACTGTACCTGAGTGAGAGTCACTGTGTGTGGAACTGTACCCCAGTGAGAGTCAGTGTCTGTGGAACTGTACCTGAGTGAGAGTCACTGTGTGTGGAACTGTACCCCAGTGAGAGTCAGTGTCTGTGGAACTGTACCTGAGTGAGAGTCAGTGTGTGTGGAACTGTACCCCAGTGAGAGTCAGTGTGTGTGGAACTGTACCCCGGTGAGAGTCAGTGTCCGTGGAACTGTCCCCCAGTGAGAGTCAGTGTCTGTGGAACTGTACCCCAGTGAGAGTCAGTATGTGTGGAACTGTACCCCAGTGAGAGTCAGTGTGTGTGGAACTGTACCCGAGTGAGAGTCAGTGCCTGTGGAACTGTCCCCCAGTGAGAGTCTGTGTGTGTGGAATTGTACCCCAGTTAGAGTCAATGTCTGTGGAACTGTTCCCCAGTGAGAGTCAGTGTCTGTGGAACTGCACCACAGTGAGAGTCAGTGTGTGTGGAACTGTACCCCAGTGAGAGTCAGTGTGTGTGGAACTGTACCCCAGTGAGAGTCAGTGTGTGTGGAACTGTACCCCAGTGAGAGTCAGTGTCTGTGGAACTGAACCCGAGTGAGAGTCAGTGCCTGTGGAACTGTCCCCCAGTGAGAGTCAGTGTGTGTGGAACTGTACCCCAGTGAGATTCAGTGTCTGTGGAACTCTAACCCAGTGAGAGTCAGTGTGTGTGGAACTGTACCTGAGTGAGAGTCAGTGTGTGTGGAACTGTACCACAGTGAGAGTCAGTGTCTGTGGAACTGTACCTGAGTGAGAGTCACTGTGTGTGGAACTGTACCCCAGTGAGAGTCCGTGTGTGTGGAACTGACCCCAGTGAGATTCATTGTCTGAGGAACTGTACCCCAGTGAGAGTCAGTGTCTCTGGAACTGTACCTGAGTGAGAGTCAGTGTGTGTGGAACTGTACCCCAGTGAGAGTCAGTGTCTGTGGAACTGTACCTGAGTGAGAGTCACTGTGTGTGGAACTGTACCCCAGTGAGAGTCAGTGTCTGTGGAACTGTACCCCGGTGAGAGTCAGTGTGTGTGGAACTGTACCTGAGTGAGAGTCAGTGTGTGTGGAACTGTACCCCAGTGAGAGTCAGTGTCTGTGGAACTGTACCCCGGTGAGAGTCAGTGTGTGTGGAACTGTACCGCAGTGAGAGTCAGTGTGTGTGGAACTGTACCCCAGTGAGAGTCAGTGTCCGTGGAACTGTACCCCAGTGAGAGTCAGTGTGTGTGGAACTGTACCCCAGTGAGAGTCAGTGTGTGTGGAACTGTACCCCAGTGAGAGTCAGTGTGTGTGGAACTGTACCCCGGTTAGAGTCAGTGTCCGTGGAACTGTCCCCCAGTGAGATTCATTGTCTGAGGAACTGCAACCCAGTGAGAATCAGTGTGTGTGGAACTGTACCCCAGTGAGAGTCAGTGCCTGTGGAACTGTACCCCAGTGAGAGTCAGTTTCTGGAACTGTACCCCAGCGAGAGTCAGTGCCTGTGGAACTGTACCCCAGCGAGAGTCAGAGCCTGTGGAACTATACCCCAGTGAGAGTCAGTGTCCGTGGAACTGTACCCCAGTGAGAGTCAGTGCCTGTGGAGCTGTCCCCCAGTGAGAGTCAGTGTGTGTGGAACTGTACCTGAGTGAGAGTCAGTGTGTGTGGAACTGTACCACAGTGAGAGTCAGTGTCTGTGGAACTGTACCTGAGTGAGAGTCACTGTGTGTGGAACTGTACCCCAGTGAGAGTCAGTGTGTGTGGAACTGTACCCCAGTGAGAGTCAGTGTGTGTGGAACTGTACCCCGGTGAGAGTCAGTGTCCGTGGAACTGTCCCCCAGTGAGAGTCAGTGTCCGTGGAACTGTACCCCAGTGAGAGTCAGTGTGTGTGGAACTGTACCCCAGTGAGAGTCAGTGCCTGTGGAACTGTCCCCCAGTGAGAGTCTGTGTGTGTGGAATTGTACCCCAGTTAGAGTCAATGTCTGTGGAACAGTTCCCCAGTGAGAGTCAGTGTCTGTGGAACTGCACCACAGTGAGAGTCAGTGTGTGTGGAACTGTACCCCAGTGAGAGTCAGTGTGTGTGGAACTGTACCCCAGTGAGAGTCAGTGTCTGTGGAACTGAACCCGAGTGAGAGTCAGTGCCTGTGGAACTGTCCCCCAGTGAGAGTCAGTGTGTGTGGAACTGTACCCCAGTGAGAGTCAGTGTCTGTGGAACTGTACCACAGTGAGAGTCAGTGTGTGTCGAACTGTACCCCAGTGAGAGTCTGTGTGTGTGGAACTGTACCCCAGTGAGAGTCAGTGTGTGTGGAACTGTACCCCAGTTAGATACAGTGTGTGTGGAACTGTACCAGTGAGAGTCAGTGTGTGTGGAACTGTACCCCAGTTAGAGTCAGTGTCTGTGGAACTGCACCCCAGTGCGAGTCAGTGTGTGTGGAACTGTACCCCGGTGCGAGTCAGTGTGTGTGGAACTGTACCCCAGTGAGAGTCAGTGTCTGTGGAACTGTACCCCAGTGCGAGTCAGTGTGTGTGGAACTGTCCCCCAGTGAGAGTCAGTGTGTGTGGAACTGTACCCCACTGAGAGTCAGTGTGTGTGGAACTGTACCCCAGTGAGAGTCAGTGTCTGTGGAACTGTACCACAGTGAGAGTCATTGTGTGTCGAACTGTACCCCAGTGAGAGTCAGTGTGTGTGGAACTGTACCGCAGTGAGAGTCAGTGAGTGTGGAACTGTACCCCAGTTAGAGTCAGTGTGTGTGGAACTGTACCAGTGAGAGTCAGTGTGTGTGGAACTGTACCCCAGTTAGAGTCAGTGTCTGTGGAACTGTACCCCAGTGCGAGTCAGTGTGTGTGGAACTGTACCCCAGTGCGAGTCAGTGTGTGTGGAACTGTACCCCAGTGAGAGTCAGTGTCTGTGGAACTGTACCCCAGTGCGAGTCAGTGTGTGTGGAACTGTACCCCAGTGAGAGTCAGTGTGTGTGGAACTGTACCCCAGTGAGAGTCAGTGTGTGTGGAACTGTCCCCCAGTGAGAGTCAGTGTGTGTGGAACTGTACCCCAGTGAGAGTCAGTGTCTGTGGAACTGGACCCAGTGAGAGTCAGTGTGTGTGGAACTGTATCCCAGTGAGAGTCAGTGTGTGTGGAACTGTACCCAAGTGAGAGTCAGTGTCCGTGGAACTGTACCCCAGTGAGAGTCAGTGTGAGTGGAACTGTACCCCAGTGAGAGTCAGTGTGTGTGTAACTGTACCCCAGTGAGAGTCAGTGTGTGTAGAACTGTACCCCAGTGAGAGTCAGTGTGTGTGGAACTGTACCCCAGTGAGAGTCAGTGTCTGTGGAACTGTACCCCAGTGAGAGTCAGTGTCTGTGGAACTGTACCCCAGTGAGAGTCAGTGTGTGTGGAACTGTACCCCAGTGAGAGTCAGTGTGTGTGGAACTGTACCCCAGTGAGAGTCAGTGTCTGTGGAACTGGACCCAGTGAGAGTCAGTGTGTGTGGAACTGTACCCAGTGAGAGTCAGTGTGTGTGGAACTGAACCCCAGTGAGATTCATTGTCTGAGGAACTGTACCCCAGTGAGAATCAGTGTGTGTGGAACTGTACCTGAGTGAGAATCACTGTGTGTGGAACTGGACCCCGGTGAGAGTCAGTGTCTGTGGAACTGTACCACAGTGAGAGTCAGTGTGTGTGGAACTGTACCCCAGTGCAAGTCAGTGTGTGTGGGACTGTACCCGAATGAGAATCACTGTGTGTGGAACTGTACCCCAGTGAGAGTCAGTGTGTGTGGAACTTTACCCCAGTGAGGGACAGTGTGTGTGGAACTGCACCCCAGTGAGAGTCAGTGTCTGTGGAACTGTACCCCAGTGAGAGTCAGTGTGTGTGGAACTGTACCCCAGTGAGAGTCAGTGTGTGTGGAACTGTACCCCAGTGAGAGTCAGTGTGTGTGGAACTGTACCCCAGTGAGAGTCAGTGTGTGTGGAACTGCACCTCAGTGAGAGTCAGTGTCTGTGGAACTGTACCCCAGTGAGAGTCAGTGTGTGTGGAACTGTGCCCCAGTGAGAGTCAGTGTGTGTGCAACTTTATCCCAGTGAGACTCAGTGTGTGTGGAACTGTACCCCAGTGAGAGTCAGTGTGTGTGGAACTTTACCCCAGTGAGGGACAGTGTGTGTGGAACTGTACCCCAGTGAGAGTCAGTGTCTGTGGAACTGTACCCCAGTGAGTGTCAGTGTCTGTGGAACTGTACCCCAGTGAGAGTCAGTTTCTGGAACTGTACCCCAGTGAGAGTCAGTGTGTGTGGAACTGTACCCCAGTGAGAGTCAGTGTCTGTGGAACTGTACCCCAGTTAGAGTCAGTGTCTGTGGAACTGTACACCAGTGAGAGTCAGTGTCTGTGGAACTGTACCCCAGTGAGAGTCAGTTTCTGGAACTGTACCCCAGCGAGAGTCAGTGCCTGTGGAACTGTACCCCAGTGAGAGTGAGTGTCTGTGGAACTGTACCCCAGTGAGAGTCAGTGTGTGTGGAACTGTACCCCAGTGAGAGTCAGTGTGTGTGGAACTGTACCCCAGTGAGAGTCAGTGTCTGTGGAACTGCACCCCAGTGAGAGTCAGTGTCTGTGGAACTGTACCCCAGTGAGAGTCAGTGTGTGTGGAACTGTACCCCAGTGAGAGTCAGTGTGTGTGCAACTGTATCCCAGTGAGACTCAGTGTGTGTGGAACTGTACCCCAGTGAGAGTCAGTGTGTGTGGAACTTTACCCCAGTGAGGGACAGTGTGTGTGGAACTGTACCCCAGTGAGAGTCAGTGTGTGTGGAACTGTACCCCAGTGAGAGTCAGTGTCTATGGAACTGTCCCCCAGTGAGAGTCAGTGTGTGTGGAACTGTACCCCAGTGAGAGTCAGTGTCTGTGGAACTGTACACCGGTGAGAGTCAGTGTCCGTGGAACTGTCCCCCAGTGAGAGTCAGTGTGTGTGGAACTGTACCCCAGTGAGAGTCAGTGCCTGTGGAACTGTACACCGGTGAGAGTCAGTGTCTGTGGAACTGTACCCCAGTGAGAGTCAGTGTGTGTGGAACTGTACCCCAGTGAGAGTCAGTGTAGGTGGAACTGTACCCCAGTGAGAGTCAGTGTCTGTGGAACTGTTCCCCAGTGAGAGTCAGTGTGTGTGGAACTGTACCCCAGTGAGAGTCAGTGTGTGTGGAACTGTACCACAGTGAGACTCAGTGTCTGTGGAACTGTACCCCAGTGAGAGTCAGTGTGTGTGGAACTGTACCCCAGTGAGAGTCAGTGTCTGTGGAACTGTACCCCAGTGAGAGTCAGTGTGTGTGGAACTGTACCCTGGTGAAAGTCAGTGTCTGTGGAACTGTACCCCAGTGAGAGTCAGTGTCTGTGGAACTGCACCACAGTGAGAGTCAGTGTGTGTGGAACTGTACCCCAGTGAGAGTGAGTATCTGTGGAACTGTATCCCATTGAGAGTCAGTGTGTCTGGAACTGTACCCCAGTGAGAGTCAGTGTCTGTGGAACTGTATCCCAGTGAGAGTCAGTGTCTGAGAAACTGTACCCCAGTGAGAGTCAGTGTGTGTGGAACTGTACCCCAGTGAGAGTCAGTGTGTGTGGAACTGTACCCCCGTGAGAGTCTGTGTTTGTGGAACTGTACCCCAGTGAGAGTCAGTGTCTGTGGAACTGTACCCCAGTGAGAGTCAGTGTGTGTGGAACTGTACCCCAGTGAGAATCAGTGTCTGTGGAACTGTACCCCAGTGAGAGTCAGTGCCTGTGGAACTGTACACCGGTGAGAGTCAGTGTGTGTGGAACTGTACCCCGGTGAGAGTCTGTGTCTGTGGAACTGTACCCCGGTGAGAGTCTTTGCCTGTGGAACTGTACCCCAGTGAGAGTCAGTGTGTGTGGAACTGTACACCGGTGAGAGTCAGTGTCCGTGGAACTGTACCGCAGTGAGAGTCAGTGTCTGTGGAACTGTACCCCAGTGAGAGTCAGTGTCTGTGGAACTGTACCCCAGTGAGAGTCAGTGCCTGTGGAACTGTGCACCGGTGAGAGTCAGTGTCTGTGGAACTGTACCCCAGTGAGAGTCAATGTGTGTGGAACTGTACCCCAGTGAGAGTCAGTGTCTGTGGAACTGTACCCCAGTGAGAGTCATTGTGTGTGGAACTGTACCCCAGTGAGAGTCAGTGTCTGTGGAACTGTACCCAAGTGAGAGTAAGTGTGTGTGGAACTGTACCCCAGTGAGAGTCAGTGTCTGTCGAACTGTACCCCAGTGAGAGCCAGTGTGTGTGGAACTGTACCCCAGTGAGAGTCAGTGTGTGTGGAACTGTACCCCAGTGAGAGTCAGTGTCTGTGGAACTGTACCCCAGTGAGAGTCAGTGTGTGTGGAACTGTACCCCAGTGAGAGCCAGTGTCTGTGGAACTGTCCCACAGTGAGAGTCAGTGTGTGTGGAACTGTACCCCAATGAGAGTCAGTGTCTGTGGAACTGTCCCCCAGTGAGAGTCAGTGTGTGTGGAACTGTACCCTGGTGAGAGTCAGTGTCTGTGGAACTGTACCCCAGTGAGAGTCAGTGTCTGTGGAACTGTACCCCAGTGAGAGTCAGTGTGTGTGGAACTGTACCCCAGAGAGAGTCAGTGTGTGTGGAACTGTACCCCGGTGAGAGTCAGTGTGTGTGGAACTGTACCCCAGTGAGAGTCAGTGTCTGTGGAACTGTACCCCGGTGAGAGTCAGTGTGTGTGGAACTGTACCCCGGCGAGAGTCAGTGTCTGTGGAACTGTACACCGGTGAGAGTCAGTGTCCGTGGAACTGTACCCCAGTGAGAATCAGTGTCTGTGGAACTGTACCCCAGTGAGAGTCAGTGCCTGTGGAACTGTACACCGGTGAGAGTCAGTGTGTGTGGAACTGTACCCTGGTGAAAGTCAGTGTCTGTGGAACTGTACCCCAGTGAGAGTCAGTGTGTGTGGAACTTTACCCCAGTGAGAGTCAGTGTCTATGGAACTGTCCCCCAGTGAGAGTCAGTGTGTGTGGAACTGTACCCCAGTGAGAGTCAGTGTCTGTGGAACTGTACACCGGTGAGAGTCAGTGTCCGTGGAACTGTCCCCCAGTGAGAGTCAGTGTGTGTGGAACTGTACCCCAGTGAGAGTCAATGTCTGTGGAACTGTACCCCAGTGAGAGTCAGTGTCTGTGGAACTGTACCCCAGTGAGAGTCAGTGTCCGTGGAACTGTACCCCAGTGAGAGTCAGTGTCTGTGGAACTGTACCCCAGTGAGAGTCAGTGTCTGTGGAACTGTACCCCATTGAGAGTCAGTGTCTGTGGAACTGTACCACAGTGAGAGTCAGTGTCCGTGGAACTGTACCCCAGTGAGAGTCAGTATCTGTGGAACTGTACCACAGTGAGAGTCAGTGTCTGTGGAACTGTACCACAGTGAGAGTCAGTGTCTGTGGAACTGTACCCCAGTGAGAGTCAGTGTCTGTGGAACTGTACCACAGTGAGAGTCAGTGTGTGTGGAACTGTACCCCAGCGAGTGTCAGTGTCTGTGGAACTGTATCCCAGTGAGAGTCAGTGTGTGTGGAACTGTACCCCAGTGAGTGTCAGTGTCTGTGGAACTGTACCCCAGTGAGAGTCAGTGTGTCTGGAACTGTACCCCAGTGAGAATCAGTGTCTGTGGAACTGTATCCCAGTGAGAGTCAGTGTCTGAGAAACTGTACCCCAGTGAGAGTCAGTGTGTGTGGAACTGTACCCCGGTGAGAGTCTGTGTCTGTGGAACTGTACCCCAGTGAGAGTCTTTGCCTGTGGAACTGTACCCCAGTGAGAGTCAGTGTGTGTGGAACTGTACCCCAGTGAGAGTCAGTGTCTGTGGAACTGTACCCCAGTGAGAGTCAGTGCCTGTGGAACTGTACACCGGTGAGAGTCAGTGTCTGTGGAACTGTACCCCAGTGAGATTCAGTGCGTGTGGAACTGTACACCGGTGAGAGTCAGTGTCCGTGGAACTGTACCGCAGTGAGAGTCAATGTGTGTGGAACTGTACCCCAGTGACAGTCAGTGTCTGTGGAACTGTACCCCAGTGAGAGTCAGTGTGTGTGGAACTGTACCCCAGTGAGAGTCAGTGTCTGTGGAACTGTACCCAAGTGAGAGTAAGTGTGTGTGGAACTGTACCCCAGTGAGAGTCAGTGTCTGTAGAACTGTACCCCAGTGAGAGCCAGTGTGTGTGGAACTGTACCCCAGTGAGAGTCAGTGTCTGTGGAACTGTACCCCAGTGAGAGTCAGTGTCTGTGGAACTGTCCCCCAGTGAGAGTCAGTGTGTGTTGAACTGTACCCTGGTGAGAGTCAGTGTCTGTGGAACTGTACCCCAGTGAGAGTCAGTGTCTGTCGAACTGTACCCCAGTGAGAGTCAGTGTGTGTGGAACTGTACCCCAGAGAGAGTCAGTGTGTGTGGAACTGTACCCCGGTGAGAGACAGTGTGTGTGGAACTGTACCCCGGTGAGAGTCAGTGTCTGTGGAACTGTACCCCGGTGAGAGTCAGTGTGTGTGGAACTGTACCCCAGCGAGAGTCAGTGTCTGTGGAACTGTATCCCAGTGAGAGTCAGTGTCTGTGGAACTGTACCCCAGTGAGAGTCAGTGTGTGTGGAACTGTACACCAGTGAGATTCAGTGTGTGTGGAACTTTAACCCAGTGAGTGTCAGTGTCTGTGGAACTGTACCCCAGTGAGAGTCAGTGTCTGTGGAACTGTATCCCAGTGAGAGTCAGTGTCTTTGGAACTGTATCCCAGTGAGAGTCAGTGTGTGTGGAACTGTACCCCAGTGAGAGTCAGTGTCTGTGGAACTGTACCCCCGTGAGAGTCTGTGTTTGTGGAACTGTACCCCAGTGAGAGTCAGTGTCTGTGGAACTGTATACCGGTGAGAGTCAGTGTCCGTGGAACTGTACCCCAGTGAGAATCAGTGTCTGTGGAACTGTACCCCAGTGAGAGTCAGTGCCTGTGGAACTGTACACCGGTGAGAGTCAGTGTGTGTGGAACTGTACCCCAGTGAGAGTCAGTGTGTGTGGAACTGTACCCAGTGAGAGTCAGTGTCTATGGAACTGTCCCCCAGTGAGAGTCAGTGTGTGTGGAACTGTACCCCAGTGAGAGTCAGTGTCTGTGGAACTGTACACCGGTGAGAGTCAGTGTCCGTGGAACTGTCCCCCAGTGAGAGTCAGTGTGTGTGGAACTGTACCCCAGTGAGAGTCAGTGTCTGTGGAACTGTACCCCAGTGAGAGTCAGTGTGTGTGGAACTGTACCCCAGTGAGAGTCAGTGTAGGTGGAACTGTACCCCAGTGAGAGTCAGTGTCTGTGGAACTGTTCCCCAGTGAGAGTCAGTGTGTGTGGAACTGTACCCCAGTGAGAGTCAGTGTGTGTGGAACTGTACCACAGTGAGACTCAGTGTCTGTGGAACTGTACCCCAGTGAGAGTCAGTGTGTGTGGAACTGTACCCCAGTGAGAGTCAGTGTCTGTGGAACTGTACCCCAGTGAGAGTCAGTGTGTGTGGAACTGTACCCTGGTGAAAGTCAGTGTCTGTGGAACTGTACCCCAGTGAGAGTCAGTGTCTGTGGAACTGCACCACAGTGAGAGTCAGTGTGTGTGGAACTGTACCCCAGTGAGAGTGAGTATCTGTGGAACTGTATCCCATTGAGAGTCAGTGTGTCTGGAACTGTACCCCAGTGAGAGTCAGTGTCTGTGGAACTGTATCCCAGTGAGAGTCAGTGTCTGAGAAACTGTACCCCAGTGAGAGTCAGTGTGTGTGGAACTGTACCCCAGTGAGAGTCAGTGTCTGTGGAACTGTACCCCCGTGAGAGTCTGTGTTTGTGGAACTGTACCCCAGTGAGAGTCAGTGTCTGTGGAACTGTACCCCAGTGAGAGTCAGTGTGTGTGGAACTGTACCCCAGTGAGAATCAGTGTCTGTGGAACTGTACCCCAGTGAGAGTCAGTGCCTGTGGAACTGTACACCGGTGAGAGTCAGTGTGTGTGGAACTGTACCCCGGTGAGAGTCTGTGTCTGTGGAACTGTACCCCAGTGAGAGTCTTTGCCTGTGGAACTGTACCCCAGTGAGAGTCAGTGTGTGTGGAACTGTACACCGGTGAGAGTCAGTGTCCGTGGAACTGTACCGCAGTGAGAGTCAGTGTCTGTGGAACTGTACCCCAGTGAGAGTCAGTGTCTGTGGAACTGTACCCCAGTGAGAGTCAGTGCCTGTGGAACTGTACACCGGTGAGAGTCAGTGTCTGTGGAACTGTACCCCAGTGAGAGTCAATGTGTGTGGAACTGTACCCCAGTGAGAGTCAGTGTCTGTGGAACTGTACCCCAGTGAGAGTCAGTGTGTGTGGAACTGTACCCCAGTGAGAGTCAGTGTCTGTGGAACTGTACCCAAGTGAGAGTAAGTGTGTGTGGAACTGTACCCCAGTGAGAGTCAGTGTCTGTCGAACTGTACCCCAGTGAGAGCCAGTGTGTGTGGAACTGTACCCCAGTGAGAGCCAGTGTCTGTGGAACTGTACCCCAGTGAGAGTCAGTGTGTGTGGAACTGTACCCCAGTGAGAGTCAGTGTCTGTGGAACTGTACCCCAGTGAGAGTCAGTGTGTGTGGAACTGTACCCCAGTGAGAGCCAGTGTCTGTGGAACTGTCCCACAGTGAGAGTCAGTGTGTGTGGAACTGTACCCCAGTGAGAGTCAGTGTCTGTGGAACTGTCCCCCAGTGAGAGTCAGTGTGTGTGGAACTGTACCCTGGTGAGAGTCAGTGTCTGTGGAACTGTACCCCAGTGAGAGTCAGTGTCTGTGGAACTGTACCCCAGTGAGAGTCAGTGTGTGTGGAACTGTACCCCAGAGAGAGTCAGTGTGTGTGGAACTGTACCCCGGTGAGAGTCAGTGTGTGTGGAACTGTACCCCGGTGAGAGTCAGTGTCTGTGGAACTGTACCCCGGTGAGAGTCAGTGTGTGTGGAACTGTACCCCGGCGAGAGTCAGTGTCTGTGGAACTGTATCCCAGTGAGAGTCATTGTCTGTGGAACTGTACCCCAGTGAGAGTCAGTGTGTGTGGAACTGTACCCCAGTGAGATTCAGTGTGTGTGGAACTTTAACCCAGTGAGTGTCAGTGTCTGTGGAACTGTACCCCAGTGAGAGTCAGTGTCTGTGGAACTGTTCCCCAGTGAGAGTCAGTGTGTGTGGAACTGTACCCCAGTGAGAGTCAGTGTGTGTGGAACTGTACCACAGTGAGACTCAGTGTCTGTGGAACTGTACCCCAGTGAGAGTCAGTGTGTGTGGAACTGTACCCCAGTGAGAGTCAGTGTCTGTGGAACTGTACCCCAGTGAGAGTCAGTGTGTGTGGAACTGTACCCTGGTGAAAGTCAGTGTCTGTGGAACTGTACCCCAGTGAGAGTCAGTGTCTGTGGAACTGCACCACAGTGAGAGTCAGTGTGTGTGGAACTGTACCGCAGTGAGAGTGAGTATCTGTGGAACTGTATCCCAGTGAGAGTCAGTGTGTCTGGAACTGTACCCCAGTGAGAATCAGTGTCTGTGGAACTGTATCCCAGTGAGAGTCAGTGTCTGAGAAACTGTACCCCAGTGAGAGTCAGTGTGTGTGGAACTGTACCCCAGTGAGAGTCAGTGTCTGTGGAACTGTACCCCCGTGAGAGTCTGTGTTTGTGGAACTGTACCCCAGTGAGAGTCAGTGTCTGTGGAACTGTACCCCAGTGAGAGTCAGTGTGTGTGGAACTGTACCCCAGTGAGAATCAGTGTCTGTGGAACTGTACCCCAGTGAGAGTCAGTGCCTGTGGAACTGTACACCGGTGAGAGTCAGTGTGTGTGGAACTGTACCCTGGTGAAAGTCAGTGTCTGTGGAACTGTACCCCAGTGAGAGTCAGTGTGTGTGGAACTGTACCCCAGTGAGAGTCAGTGTCTATGGAACTGTCCCCCAGTGAGAGTCAGTGTGTGTGGAACTGTACCCCAGTGAGAGTCAGTGTCTGTGGAACTGCACACCGGTGAGAGTCAGTGTCCGTGGAACTGTCCCCCAGTGAGAGTCAGTGTGTGTGGAACTGTACCCCAGTGAGAGTCAGTGCCTGTGGAACTGTACACCGGTGAGAGTCAGTGCCTGTGAAACTGTACCCCAGTGAGAATCAGTGTCTGTGGAACTGTACCCCAGTGAGAGTCAGTGTCTGTGGAACTGTCCCCCAGTGAGAGTCAGTGTGTGTGGAACTGTACCCCAGTGAGAGTCAGTGTAGGTGGAACTGTACCCCAGTGAGAGTCAGTGTGTGTGGAACTGTACCCCAGTGAGAGTCAGTGTGTGTGGAACTATACCACAGTGAGACTCAGTGTCTGTGGAACTGTACCCCAGTGAGAGTCAGTGTGTGTGGAACTGTACCCCAGTGAGAGTCAGTGTCTGTGGAACTGCACCCCAGTGAGAGTCAGTGTGTGTGGAACTGTACCCTGGTGAAAGTCAGTGTCTGTGGAACTGTACCCCGGTGAGAGTCAGTGTCTGTGGAACTGCACCACAGTGAGAGTCAGTGTGTGTGGAACTGTACCCCAGTGAGAGTGAGTATCTGTGGAACTGTATCCCAGTGAGAGTCAGTGTGTCTGGAACTGTACCCCAGTGAGAGTCAGTGTCTGTGGAACTGTATCCCAGTGAGAGTCAGTGTCTGAGAAACTGTACCCCAGTGAGAGTCAGTGTCTGTGGAACTGTACCCCAGTGAGAGTCAGTGTGTGTGGAACTGTACCCCAGTGAGAGTCAGTGTGTGTGGAACTGTCCCCCAGTGAGAGTCAGTCTGTGTGGAACTGTACCCCAGTGAGAGTCAGTGTGTGTGGAACTGTACCCCAGTGAGAGTCAGTGTGTGTGGAACTGTACCCCAGCGAGAGTCAGTGTCTGTGGAACTGTACCCCAGTGAGGGTCAGTGTGTGTGGAACTGTATCCCAGTGAGAGTCAGTGTGTGTGGAACTGTACCCCGGTGAGAGTCAGTGTCTGTGGAACTGTACCCCAGTGAGAGTCAGTGTGTGTGGAACTGTCCCCCAGTGAGAGTGAGTATCTGTGGAACTATATCCCAGTGAGACTCAGTGTGTCTGGAACTGTACCCCAGTGAGAGTCAGTGTCTGTGGAACTGTATCCCAGTGAGAGTCAGTGTCTGAGAAACTGTACCCCAGTGAGAGTCAGTGTGTGTGGAACTGCACCACGGTGAGAGTCTGTGTCTGTGGAACTGTACCCCAGTGAGAGTCAGTGTCTGTGGAACTGTACACCGGTGAGAGTCAGTTTCTGTGGAACTGTACCCCAGTGAGAATCAGTGCCTGTGGAACTGTACCCCAGTGAGAATCAGTGTCTGTGGAACTGTACCCCAGTGAGAGTCAGTGCCTGTGGAATTGTACACCGGTGAGAGTCAGTGCCTGTGGAACTGTACCCCAGTGAGAGTCAGTGTGTGTGGAACTGTACCCCAGTGAGAGTCAGTGTGTGTGGAACTGTCCCCCAGTGAGAGTCAGTCTGTGTGGAACTGTACCCCAGTGAGAGTCAGTGTGTGTGGAACTGTACCCCAGTGAGAGTCAGTGTGTGTGGAACTGTACCCCAGTGAGAGTCAGTGTCTGTGGAACTGTACCCCAGTGAGGGTCAGTGTGTGTGGAACTGTATCCCAGTGAGAGTCAGTGTGTGTGGAACTGTACCCCGGTGAGAGTCAGTGTCTGTGGAACTGTACCCCAGTGAGAGTCAGTGTCTGTGAAACTGTACCCCAGTGAGAGTCAGTGTCTGTGGAACTGTACCCCAGTGAGAGTCAGTGTCTGTGGAACTGTACACCGGTGAGAGTCAGTGTCCGTGGAACTGTACCCCAGTGAGAGTCAGTGTCTGTGGAACTGTACACCGGTGAGAGTCAGTGTGTGTGGAACTGTACCCCAGTGAGAGTCAGTGCCTGTGGAACTGTACACCGGTGAGAGTCAGTGCCTGTGGAACTGTACCCCAGTGAGAGTCAATGTGTGTGGAACTGTACCCCAGTGAGAGTCAGTGTCTGTGGAACTGTACCCCAGTGAGAGTCAGTGTGTGTGGAACTGTACCCCAGTGAGAGTCAGTGTCTGTGGAACTGTACCCCAGTGAGAGTCAGTGTGTGTGGAACTGTACCCCGGTGAGAGTCAGTGTAGGTGGAACTGTACCCCAGTGAGAGTCAGTGTCTGTGGAACTGTACCCCAGTGAGAGTCAGTGTCTGTGGAACTGTTCCCCAGTGAGAGTCAGTGTGTGTGGAACTGTACCCCAGTGAGAGTCAGTGTGTGTGGAACTGTACCACAGTGAGACTCAGTGTCTGTGGAACTGTACCCCAGTGAGAGTCAGTGTGTGTGGAACTGTACCCCAGTGAGAGTCAGTGTCTGTGGAACTGTACCCCAGTGAGAGTCAGTGTGTGTGGAACTGTACCCTGGTGAAAGTCAGTGTCTGTGGAACTGTACCCCAGTGAGAGTCAGTGTCTGTGGAACTGCACCACAGTGAGAGTCAGTGTGTGTGGAACTGTACCCCAGTGAGAGTGAGTATCTGTGGAACTGTATCCCAGTGAGAGTCAGTGTGTCTGGAACTGTACCCCAGTGAGAGTCAGTGTCTGTGGAACTGTATCCCAGTGAGAGTCAGTGTCTGAGAAACTGTACCCCAGTGAGAGTCAGTGTCTGTGGAACTGTACACCGGTGAGAGTCAGTGCCTGTGGAACTGTACCCCAGTGAGAGTCAGTGTGTGTGGAACTGTACCCCAGTGAGAGTCAGTGTGTGTGGAACTGTCCCCCAGTGAGAGTCAGTCTGTGTGGAACTGTACCCCAGTGAGAGTCAGTGTGTGTGGAACTGTACCCCAGTGAGAGTCAGTGTGTGTGGAACTGTACCCCAGTGAGAGTCAGTGTCTGTGGAACTGTACCCCAGTGAGGGTCAGTGTGTGTGGAACTGTATCCCAGTGAGAGTCAGTGTGTGTGGAACTGTACCCCGGTGAGAGTCAGTGTCTGTGGAACTGCACCACAGTGAGAGTCAGTGTCTGTGGAACTGTACCCCAGCGAGAGTCAGTGCCTGTGGAACTGTACACCGGTGAGAGTCAGTGTGTGTGGAACTGTACCCTGGTGAAAGTCAGTGTCTGTGGAACTGTACCCCAGTGAGAGTCAGTGTGTGTGGAACTGTACCCCAGTGAGAGTCAGTGTCTATGGAACTGTCCCCCAGTGAGAGTCAGTGTGTGTGGAACTGTACCCCAGTGAGAGTCAGTGTCTGTGGAACTGCACACCGGTGAGAGTCAGTGTCCGTGGAACTGTCCCCCAGTGAGAGTCAGTGTGTGTGGAACTGTACCCCAGTGAGAGTCAGTGCCTGTGGAACTGTACACCGGTGAGAGTCAGTGCCTGTGAAACTGTACCCCAGTGAGAATCAGTGTCTGTGGAACTGTACCCCAGTGAGAGTCAGTGTCTGTGGAACTGTCCCCCAGTGAGAGTCAGTGTGTGTGGAACTGTACCCCAGTGAGAGTCAGTGTAGGTGGAACTGTACCCCAGTGAGAGTCAGTGTGTGTGGAACTGTACCCCAGTGAGAGTCAGTGTGTGTGGAACTATACCACAGTGAGACTCAGTGTCTGTGGAACTGTACCCCAGTGAGAGTCAGTGTGTGTGGAACTGTACCCCAGTGAGAGTCAGTGTCTGTGGAACTGCACCCCAGTGAGAGTCAGTGTGTGTGGAACTGTACCCTGGTGAAAGTCAGTGTCTGTGGAACTGTACCCCAGTGAGAGTCAGTGTCTGTGGAACTGCACCACAGTGAGAGTCAGTGTGTGTGGAACTGTACCCCAGTGAGAGTGAGTATCTGTGGAACTGTATCCCAGTGAGAGTCAGTGTGTCTGGAACTGTACCCCAGTGAGAGTCAGTGTCTGTGGAACTGTATCCCAGTGAGAGTCAGTGTCTGAGAAACTGTACCCCAGTGAGAGTCAGTGTCTGTGGAACTGTACCCCAGTGAGAGTCAGTGTGTGTGGAACTGTACCCCAGTGAGAGTCAGTGTGTGTGGAACTGTCCCCCAGTGAGAGTCAGTCTGTGTGGAACTGTACCCCAGTGAGAGTCAGTGTGTGTGGAACTGTACCCCGGTGAGAGTCAGTGTCTGTGGAACTGTACCCCAGTGAGGGTCAGTGTGTCTGGAACTGTACCCCAGTGAGAGTCAGTGTCTGTGGAACTGTATCCCAGTGAGAGTCAGTGTCTGAGAAACTGTACCCCAGTGAGAGTCAGTGTGTGTGGAACTGCACCACGGTGAGAGTCTGTGTCTGTGGAACTGTACCCCAGTGAGAGTCAGTGTCTGTGGAACTGTACACCGGTGAGAGTCAGTTTCTGTGGAACTGTACCCCAGTGAGAATCAGTGCCTGTGGAACTGTACCCCAGTGAGAATCAGTGTCTGTGGAACTGTACCCCAGTGAGAGTCAGTGCCTGTGGAATTGTACACCGGTGAGAGTCAGTGCCTGTGGAACTGTACCCCAGTGAGAGTCAGTGTGTGTGGAACTGTACCCCAGTGAGAGTCAGTGTGTGTGGAACTGTCCCCCAGTGAGAGTCAGTCTGTGTGGAACTGTACCCCAGTGAGAGTCAGTGTGTGTGGAACTGTACCCCAGTGAGAGTCAGTGTGTGTGGAACTGTACCCCAGTGAGAGTCAGTGTCTGTGGAACTGTACCCCAGTGAGGGTCAGTGTGTGTGGAACTGTATCCCAGTGAGAGTCAGTGTGTGTGGAACTGTACCCCGGTGAGAGTCAGTGTCTGTGGAACTGTACCCCAGTGAGAGTCAGTGTCTGTGAAACTGTACCCCAGTGAGAGTCAGTGTCTGTGGAACTGTACCCCAGTGAGAGTCAGTGTCTGTGGAACTGTACACCGGTGAGAGTCAGTGTCCGTGGAACTGTACCCCAGTGAGAGTCAGTGTCTGTGGAACTGTACACCGGTGAGAGTCAGTGTCTGTGGAACTGTACCCCAGTGAGAGTCAGTGCCTGTGGAACTGTACACCGGTGAGAGTCAGTGCCTGTGGAACTGTACCCCAGTGAGAGTCAATGTGTGTGGAACTGTACCCCAGTGAGAGTCAGTGTCTGTGGAACTGTACCCCAGTGAGAGTCAGTGTGTGTGGAACTGTACCCCAGTGAGAGTCAGTGTCTGTGGAACTGTACCCCAGTGAGAGTCAGTGTGTGTGGAACTGTACCCCGGTGAGAGTCAGTGTAGGTGGAACTGTACCCCAGTGAGAGTCAGTGTCTGTGGAACTGTACCCCAGTGAGAGTCAGTGTCTGTAGAACTGTTCCCCAGTGAGAGTCAGTGTGTGTGGAACTGTACCCCAGTGAGAGTCAGTGTGTGTGGAACTGTACCACAGTGAGACTCAGTGTCTGTGGAACTGTACCCCAGTGAGAGTCAGTGTGTGTGGAACTGTACCCCAGTGAGAGTCAGTGTCTGTGGAACTGTACCCCAGTGAGAGTCAGTGTGTGTGGAACTGTACCCTGGTGAAAGTCAGTGTCTGTGGAACTGTACCCCAGTGAGAGTCAGTGTCTGTGGAACTGCACCACAGTGAGAGTCAGTGTGTGTGGAACTGTACCCCAGTGAGAGTGAGTATCTGTGGAACTGTATCCCAGTGAGAGTCAGTGTGTCTGGAACTGTACCCCAGTGAGAGTCAGTGTCTGTGGAACTGTATCCCAGTGAGAGTCAGTGTCTGAGAAACTGTACCCCAGTGAGAGTCAGTGTCTGTGGAACTGTACACCGGTGAGAGTCAGTGCCTGTGGAACTGTACCCCAGTGAGAGTCAGTGTGTGTGGAACTGTACCCCAGTGAGAGTCAGTGTGTGTGGAACTGTCCCCCAGTGAGAGTCAGTCTGTGTGGAACTGTACCCCAGTGAGAGTCAGTGTGTGTGGAACTGTACCCCAGTGAGAGTCAGTGTGTGTGGAACTGTACCCCAGTGAGAGTCAGTGTCTGTGGAACTGTACCCCAGTGAGGGTCAGTGTGTGTGGAACTGTATCCCAGTGAGAGTCAGTGTGTGTGGAACTGTACCCCGGTGAGAGTCAGTGTCTGTGGAACTGCACCACAGTGAGAGTCAGTGTGTGTGGAACTGTACCCCAGCGAGAGTCAGTGTCTGTGGAACTGTACCACAGTGAGAGTCAGTGTCTGTGGAACTGTACCCCAGTGAGATTCAGTGTGTGTGGAACTTTAACCCAGTGAGAGTCAGTGAGTGTGGAACTGTACCCCAGTGAGAGTCAGTGTGTGTGGAACTGTACCCCAGTGAGAGTGAGTATCTGTGGAACTATATCCCAGTGAGACTCAGTGTGTCTGGAACTGTACCCCAGTGAGAGTCAGTGTCTGTGGAACTGTATCCCAGTGAGAGTCAGTGTCTGAGAAACTTTACCCCAGTGAGAGTCAGTGTGTGTGGAACTGTACCCCGGTGAGAGTCTGTGTCTGTGGAACTCTACCCCAGTGAGAGTCAGTGTCTGTGGAACTGTACACCGGTGAGAGTCAGTTTCTGTGGAACTGTACCCCAGTGAGAATCAGTGCCTGTGGAACTGTACCCCAGTGAGAATCAGTGTCTGTGGAACTGTACCCCAGTGAGAGTCAGTGCCTGTGGAATTGTACACCGGTGAGAGTCAGTGCCTGTGGAACTGTACCCCAGTGAGAGTCAGTGTGTGTGGAACTGTACCCCAGTGAGAGTCAGTGTGTGTGGAACTGTACCCCAGTGAGAGTCAGTGTGTGTGGAACTGTCCCCCAGTGAGAGTCAGTCTGTGTGGAACTGTACCCCAGTGAGAGTCAGTGTGTGTGGAACTGTACCCCAGTGAGAGTCAGTGTGTGTGGAACTGTATCCCAGTGAGAGTCAGTGTCTGTGGAACTGTACCCCAGTGAGGGTCAGTGTGTGTGGAACTGTATCCCAGTGAGAGTCAGTGTGTGTGGAACTGTACCCCGGTGAGAGTCAGTGTCTGTGGAACTGTACCCCAGTGAGAGTCAGTGTGTGTGGAACTGGACCCCAGTGAGAGTCAGTGTCCGTGGAACTGTACCCCAGTGAGAGTCAGTGTCTGTGGAACTGTACACCGGTGAGAGTCAGTGTCCGTGGAACTGTACCCCAGTGAGAGTCAGTGTCTGTGGAACTGTACACCGGTGAGAGTCAGTGTCTGTGGAACTGTACCCCAGTGAGAGTCAGTGCCTGTGGAACTGTACACCGGTGAGAGTCAGTGCCTGTGGAACTGTACCCCAGTGAGAGTCAATGTGTGTGGAACTGTACCCCGGTGAGAGTCAGTGTGTGTGGAACTGTACCCCAGTGAGAGTCAGTGTCCATGGAACTGTCCCCCAGTGAGAGTCAGTGTCTGTGGAACTGTACCCCAGTGAGAGTCAGTGTGTGTGGAACTGTACCCCGGTGAGAGTCAGTGTGTGTGGAACTGTACCCCAGTGAGAGTCAGTGTCCATGGAACTGACCCCCAGTGAGAGTCAGTGTCTGTGGAACTGTACCCCAGTGAGAGTCAGTGTCTGTGGAACTGTACCCCAGTGAGAGTCAGTGTGTGTGGAACTGTACCCCAGTGAGAGTCAGTGTGTGTGGAACTGTACCCCATTGAGAGTCAGTGTGTGTGTAACTGTACCCCGGTGAGAGTCAGTGTCTGTGGAACTGTCCCCCAGTGAGAGTCAGTGTGTGTGGAACTGTACCCCAGTGAGAGTCAGTGTCTGTGGAACTGTACCCCAGTGAGAGTCAGTGTTTGTGGAACTGTACCCCAGTGAGAGACAGTTTGTGTGGAACTGTCCCCCAGTGAGAGTCAGTGTCTGCGAAACTGTTCCCCAGTGAGAGTCAGTGTGTGTGGAACTGTACCCCATTGAGAGTCAGTGTCTGTGGAACTGTACCCCAGTGAGAGTCAGTGTCTGTGGAACTGTACCCCAGTGAGAGTCAGTGTGTGTAGAACTTTAACCAAGTGAGTGTCAGTGTCTGTGGAACTGTACACCGGTGAGAGACAGTTTGTGTGGAACTGTACCCCAGTGAGAGTCAGTGTCTGTGAAACTGTTCCCCAGTGAGAGACAGTTTGTGTGGAACTGTACCCCACTGAGAGTCAGTGTCTGTGAAACTGTTCCCCAGTGAGAGTCAGTGTGTGTGGAACTGTACCCCAGTGAGAGTCAGTGTCTGTGGAACTGTACCCCAGTGAGAGTCAGTGTCTGTGGAACTGTACCCCAGTGAGAGTCAGTGTGTGTGGAACTTTAACCAAGTGAGTGTCAGTGTCTGTGGAACTGTACACCGGTGAGAGACAGTTTGTGTGGAACTGTACCCCAGTGAGAGTCAGTGTCTGTGAAACTGTTCCACAGTGAGAGTCAGTGTGTGTGGAACTGTACCCCAGTGAGAGTCAGTGTCTGTGGAACTGTACCCCAGTGAGAGTCAGTGTCTGTGGAACTGCACCCCAGTGAGAGTCAGTGTCTGTGGAACTGTACCCCAGTGAGGGTCAGTGTGTGTGGAACTGTATCCCAGTGAGAGTCAGTGTGTGTGGAACTGTACCCCGGTGAGAGTCAGTGTCTGTGGAACTGTACCCCAGTGAGAGTCAGTGTCTGTGGAACTGCACCACAGTGAGAGTCAGTGTGTGTGGAACTGTACCCCAGCGAGAGTCAGTGTCTGTGGAACTGTACCACAGTGAGAGTCAGTGTCTGTGGAACTGTACCCCAGTGAGATTCAGTGTGTGTGGAACTTTAACCCAGTGAGTGTCAGTGTCTGTGGAACTGTACCCCAGTGAGAGTCAGTGTGTGTGGAACTGTACCCCAGTGAGAGTGAGTATCTGTGGAACTATATCCCAGTTAGACTCAGTGTGTCTGGAACTGTACCCCAGTGAGAGTCAGTGTCTGTGGAACTGTATCCCAGTGAGAGTCAGTGTCTGAGAAACTTTACCCCAGTGAGAGTCAGTGTGTGTGGAACTGCACCCCGGTGAGAGTCTGTGTCTGTGGAACTGTACCCCAGTGAGAGTCAGTGTGTGTGGAACTGTACACCGGTGAGAGTCAGTTTCTGTGGAACTGTACCCCAGTGAGAATCAGTGCCTGTGGAACTGTACCCCAGTGAGAATCAGTGTCTGTGGAACTGTACCCCAGTGAGAGTCAGTGCCTGTGGAATTGTACACCGGTGAGAGTCAGTGCCTGTGGAACTGTACCCCAGTGAGAGTCAGTGTGTGTGGAACTGTACCCCAGTGAGAGTCAGTGTGTGTGGAACTGTCCCCCAGTGAGAGTCAGTCTGTGTGGAACTGTACCCCAGTGAGAGTCAGTGTGTGTGGAACTGTACCCCAGTGAGAGTCAGTGTGTGTGGAACTGTATCCCAGTGAGAGTCAGTGTCTGTGGAACTGTACCCCAGTGAGGGTCAGTGTGTGTGGAACTGTATCCCAGTGAGAGTCAGTGTGTGTGGAACTGTACCCCGGTGAGAGTCAGTGTCTGTGGAACTGTACCCCAGTGAGAGTCAGTGTGTGTGGAACTGGACCCCAGTGAGAGTCAGTGTCCGTGGAACTGTACCCCAGTGAGAGTCAGTGTCTGTGGAACTGTACACCGGTGAGAGTCAGTGTCCGTGGAACTGTACCCCAGTGAGAGTCAGTGTCTGTGGAACTGTACACCGGTGAGAGTCAGTGTCTGTGGAACTGTACCCCAGTGAGAGTCAGTGCCTGTGGAACTGTACACCGGTGAGAGTCAGTGCCTGTGGAACTGTACCCCAGTGAGAGTCAATGTGTGTGGAACTGTACCCCGGTGAGAGTCAGTGTGTGTGGAACTGTACCCCAGTGAGAGTCAGTGTCCATGGAACTGTCCCCCAGTGAGAGTCAGTGTCTGTGGAACTGTACCCCAGTGAGAGTCAGTGTGTGTGGAACTGTACCCCGGTGAGAGTCAGTGTGTGTGGAACTGTACCCCAGTGAGAGTCAGTGTCCATGGAACTGACCCCCAGTGAGAGTCAGTGTCTGTGGAACTGTACCCCAGTGAGAGTCAGTGTCTGTGGAACTGTACCCCAGTGAGAGTCAGTGTGTGTGGAACTGTACCCCAGTGAGAGTCAGTGTGTGTGGAACTGTACCCCATTGAGAGTCAGTGTGTGTGTAACTGTACCCCGGTGAGAGTCAGTGTCTGTGGAACTGTCCCCCAGTGAGAGTCAGTGTGTGTGGAACTGTACCCCAGTGAGAGTCAGTGTCTGTGGAACTGTACCCCAGTGAGAGTCAGTGTTTGTGGAACTGTACCCCAGTGAGAGACAGTTTGTGTGGAACTGTCCCCCAGTGAGAGTCAGTGTCTGTGAAACTGTTCCCCAGTGAGAGTCAGTGTGTGTGGAACTGTACCCCATTGAGAGTCAGTGTCTGTGGAACTGTACCCCAGTGAGAGTCAGTGTCTGTGGAACTGTACCCCAGTGAGAGTCAGTGTGTGTAGAACTTTAACCAAGTGAGTGTCAGTGTCTGTGGAACTGTACACCGGTGAGAGACAGTTTGTGTGGAACTGTACCCCAGTGAGAGTCAGTGTCTGTGAAACTGTTCCCCAGTGAGAGACAGTTTGTGTGGAACTGTACCCCACTGAGAGTCAGTGTCTGTGAAACTGTTCCCCAGTGAGAGTCAGTGTGTGTGGAACTGTACCCCAGTGAGAGTCAGTGTCTGTGGAACTGTACCCCAGTGAGAGTCAGTGTCTGTGGAACTGTACCCCAGTGAGAGTCAGTGTGTGTGGAACTTTAACCAAGTGAGTGTCAGTGTCTGTGGAACTGTACACCGGTGAGAGACAGTTTGTGTGGAACTGTACCCCAGTGAGAGTCAGTGTCTGTGAAACTGTTCCACAGTGAGAGTCAGTGTGTGTGGAACTGTACCCCAGTGAGAGTCAGTGTCTGTGGAACTGTACCCCAGTGAGAGTCAGTGTCTGTGGAACTGTACCCCAGTGAGAGTCAGTGTGTGTGGAACTTTAACCATGTGAGTGTCAGTGTCTGTGGAACTGTACACCGGTGAGAGTCAGTGCCTGTGGAACTGTACCCCAGTGAGAGTCAGTGTGTGTGGAACTGTACCCCAGTGAGAGTCAGTGTGTGTGGAACTGTCCCCAGTGAGAGTCAGTCTGTGTGGAACTGTACCCCAGTGAGAGTCAGTGTGTGTGGAACTGTACCCCAGTGAGAGTCAGTGTGTGTGGAACTGTACCCCAGTGAGAGTCAGTGTGTGTGGAACTGTACCCCAGTGAGAGTCAGTGTGTGTGGAACTGTACCCCGGTGAGAGTCAGTGTCTGTGGAACTGTACCCCAGTGAGAGTCAGTGTCTGTGAAACTGTACCCCCGTGAGAGTCAGTGTCTCTGGAACTGTACACCGGTGAGAGTCAGTGTCCGTGGAACTGTACCCCAGTGAGAGTCAGTGTCTGTGGAACTGTACACCGGTGAGAGTCAGTGTCTGTGGAACTGTACCCCAGTGAGAGTCAGTGCCTGTGGAACAGTACACCGGTGAGAGTCAGTGCCTGTGGAACTGTACCCCAGTGAGAGTCAATGTGTGTGGAACTGTACCCCAGTGAGAGTCAGTGTCTGTGGAACTGTACCCCAGTGAGAGTCAGTGTGTGTGGAACTGTACCCCAGTGAGAGTCAGTGTCTGTGGAACTTTACCCCAGTGAGAGTCAGTGTGTGTGGAACTGTACCCCAGTGAGAGTCAGTGTCCGTGGAACTGTACCCCAGTGAGAGTCAGTGTCTGTGGAACTGTACCCCAGTGAGAGTCAGTGTCTGTGGAACTGTACCCCAGTGAGAGTCAGTGTGTGTGGAACTGTACCCCAGTGAGGGACAGTGTGTGTGGAACTGTACCCCAGTGAGAGTCAGTGTCTGTGGAACTGTACCCCAGTGAGAGTCAGTGTCTGTGGAACTGTACCCCAGTGAGAGTCAGTGTGTGTGGAACTGTACCCCAGTGAGAGTCAGTGTCTGTGGAACTGTACCCCAGTGAGAGTCAGTGTTTGTGGAACTGTACCCCAGTGAGAGACAGTTTGTGTGGAACTGTACCCCAGTGAGAGTCAGTGTCTGTGGAACTGTACCCCAGTGAGAGTCAGTGTGTGTGGAAATGTACCCCGGTGAGAGTCAGTGTCTGTGGAACTGTATCCCAGTGAGAGTCAGTGTCTGTGGAACTGTACCCCAGTGAGAGACAGTTTGTGTGGAACTGTACCCCAGTGAGAGTCAGTGTCTGTGGAACTGTACCCCAGTGAGAGTCAGTGTGTGTGGAAATGTACCCCGGTGAGAGTCAGTGTCTGTGGAACTGTATCCCAGTGAGAGTCAGTGTCTGTGGAACTGTACCCCAGTGAGAGTCAGTGTGTGTGGAACTGTACCCCAGTGAGAGTCAGTGTCTGTGGAACTGTACCCCAGTGAGAGTCAGTGTCTGTGGAACTGTACCCCCGTGAGAGTCTGTGTTTGTGGAACTGTACCCCAGTGAGAGTCAGTGTCTGTGGAACTGTACACCGGTGAGAGTCAGTGTCCGTGGAACTGTACCCCAGTGAGAATCAGTGTCTGTGGAACTGTACCCCATTGAGAGTCAGTGCCTGTGGAACTGCACCCCAGTGAGAGTCAGTGTGTGTGGAACTGTACCCTGGTGAAAGTCAGTGTCTGTGGAACTGTACCCCAGTGAGAGTCAGTGTGTGTGGAACTGTACCCCAGTGAGAGTCAGTGTGTGTGGAACTGTACCCCAGTGAGAGTCAGTGTGTGTGGAACTGTACTCCAGTGAGAGTCAGTGTGTGTGGAACTGTACCCCGGTGAGAGTCAGTGTCCGTGGAAGAGTACCCCAGTGAGAGTCAGTGTCTGTGGAACTGTACACCGGTGAGAGTCAGTGTCTGTGGAACTGTACCCCAGTGAGAGTCAGTGTCTGTGGAACTGTACCCCAGTGAGAGTCAGTGCCTGTGGAACTGTACACCGGTGAGAGTCAGTGTCTGTGGAACTGTACCCCAGTGAGAATCAGTGTCTGTGGAACTGTACCCCAGTGAGAGTCAGTGCCTGTGGAACTGTACACCGGTGAGAGTCAGTGCCTGTGGAACTGTACACCGGTGAGAGTCAGTGCCTGTGGAACTGTACCCCAGTGAGAGTCAATGTGTGTGGAACTGTACCCCAGTGATAGTCAGTGTCTGTGGAACTGTACCCCAGTGAGAGTCAGTGTGTGTGGAACTGTACCCCAGTGAGAGTCAGTGTCTGTGGAACTGTACCCCAGTGAGAGTCAGTGTGTGTGGAACTGTACCCCGGTGAGAGTCAGTGTGTGTGGAACTGTACCCCAGTGAGAGTCAGTGTCCATGGAACTGTCCCCCAGTGAGAGTCAGTTTGTGTGGAACTGTACCCTGGTGAGAGTCAGTGTCTGTGGAACTGTACCCCAGTGAGAGTCAGTGTCTGTGGAACTGTACCCCAGTGAGAGTCAGTGTGTGTGGAACTGTACCCCAGTGAGAGTCAGTGTGTGTGGAACTGTACCCCAGTGAGAGTCAGTGTGTGTGGAACTGTACCCCGGTGAGAGTCAGTGTCTGTGGAACTGTACCCCAGTGAGAGTCAGTGTCTGTGGAAATGTACCCCAGTGAGAGTCAGTGTCTGTGGAACTGTACCCCAGTGAGAGTCAGTGTGTGTGGAACTGTACCCCAGTGAGAGACAGTTTGTGTGGAACTGTACCCCAGTGAGAGTCAGTGTCTGTGGAACTGTACCCCAGTGAGAGTCAGTGTGTGTGGAACTGTACCCCAGTGAGAGTCAGTGTGTGTGGAACTGTAGCCCGGTGAGAGTCAGTGCCTGTGGAACTGCACACCGGTGAGAGTCAGTGCCTGTGGAACTGTACCCCAGTGAGAGTCAGTGTGTGTGGAACTGTACCCCAGTGAGAGTCAGTGTGTGTGGAACTGTACCCCAGTGAGAGTCAGTGTCTGTGGAACTGTACCCCAGTGAGAGTCAGTGTCGGTGGAACTGTACCCCAGTGAGAGTCAGTGTCTGTGGAACTGCACCCCAGTGAGAGTCAGTGTGTGTGGAACTGTACCCCAGTGAGAGTCAGTGTGTGTGGAACTGTACCCCAGTGAGAGTCAGTTTGTGTGGAACTGTACCCTGGTGAGAGTCAGTGTCTGTGGAACTGTACCCCAGTGAGAGTCAGTGTCGGTGGAACTGTACCCCAGTGAGAGTCAGTGTCTGTGGAACTGCACCCCAGTGAGAGTCAGTGTGTGTGGAACTGTACCCCAGTGAGAGTCAGTGTGTGTGGAACTGTCCCCCAGTGAGAGTCAGTTTGTGTGGAACTGTACCCTGGTGAGAGTCAGTGTCTGTGGAACTGTACCCCAGTGAGAATCAGTGTCTGTGGAACTGTACCCCAGTGAGAGTCAGTGTGTGTGGAACTGTACCCCAGTGAGAGTCAGTGTGTGTGGAACTGTACCCCAGTGAGAGTCAGTGTGTGTGGAACTGTACCCCGGTGAGAGTCAGTGTCTGTGGAACTGTACCCCGGTGAGAGTCAGTGTCCGTGGAACTGTACCCCAGTGAGAGTCAGTGTCTGTGGAACTGTACCCCAGTGAGAGTCAGTGTCGGTGGAACTGTACCCCAATGAGAGTCAGTGTCTGTGGAACTGCACCCCAGTGAGAGTCAGTGTGTGTTGAACTGTACCCCAGTGAGAGTCAGTGTGTGTGGAACTGTACCCCAGTGAGAGTCAGTGTGTGTGGAACTGTACCCCAGTGAGAGTCAGTGTCTGTGGAACTGTACCCCGGTGAGAGTCAGTGTCTGTGGAACTGTACCCCAGTGAGAGTCAGTGTGTGTGGAACTGTACCCCAGTGAGAGTCAGTGTCTGTGGAACTGTACCCCAGTGAGAGTCAGTGTGTGTGGAACTGTACCCCGCTGAGAGTCAGTGTGTGTGGAACTGTACCCCAGTGAGAGTCAGTGTCTGTGGAACTGTACCCCAGTGAGAGTCAGTGTGTGTGGAACTGTACCACAGTGAGAGTCAGTGTGTGCGGAACTGTACCCCAGTGAGAGTCATTGTGTGTGGAACTGTACCCCAGCGAGAGTCAGTGTCTGTGGAACTGTATCCCAGTGAGAGTCAGTGTCTGTGGAACTGTACCCCAGTGAGAGTCAGTGTGTGTGGAACTGTACCCCAGTGAGAGTCAGTGTGTGTGGAACTGTACCCCAGTGAGGGACAGTGTGTGTGGAACTGTACCCCAGTGAGAGTCAGTGTCTGTGGAACTGTACCCCAGTGAGAGTCAGTGTCTGTGGAACTGTACCCCAGTGAGAGTCAGTGTGTGTGGAACTGTACCCCAGTGAGAGTCAGTGTCTGTGGAACTGTACCCCAGTGAGAGTCAGTGTTTGTGGAACTGTACCCCAGTGAGAGACAGTTTGTGTGGAACTGTACCCCAGTGAGAGTCAGTGTCTGTGAAACTGTATCCCAGTGAGAGTCAGTGTCTGTGGAACTGTACCCCAGTGAGAGTCAGTGTGTGTGGAACTGTACCCCAGTGAGAGTCAGTGTGTGTGGAACTGTACCCCAGTGAGAGTCAGTGTCTGTGGAACTGTACCCCAGTGAGAGTCAGTGTCTGTGGAACTGTACCCCAGTGAGAGTCAGTGTGTGTGGAACTGCACCCCAGCGAGAGTCAGTGTCTGTGGAACTGTATCCCAGTGAGAGTCAGTGTCTTTGGAACTGTATCCCAGTGAGAGTCAGTGTGTGTGGAACTGTACCCCCGTGAGAGTCTGTGTTTGTGGAACTGTACCCCAGTGAGAGTCAGTGTCTGTGGAACTGTACCCCAGTGAGAGTCAGTGTGTGTGGAACTGTACCCCAGTGAGAGTCAGTGTCTGTGGAACTGTACCCCAGTGAGAGTCAGTGTCTGTGGAACTGTACACCGGTGAGAGTCAGTGTGTGTGGAACTGTACACCGGTGAGAGTCAGTGTCCGTGGAACTGTACCCCAGTGAGAATCAGTGTCTGTGGAACTGTACCCCATTGAGAGTCAGTGTGTGTGGAACTGTACCCTGGTGAAAGTCAGTGTCTGTGGAACTGTACCCCAGTGAGAGTCAGTGTGTGTGGAACTGTACCCCAGTGAGAGTCAGTGTGTGTGGAACTGTACCCCAGTGAGAGTCAGTGTGTGTGGAACTGTACTCCAGTGAGAGTCAGTGTGTGTGGAACTGTACCCCGGTGAGAGTCAGTGTCCGTGGAACTGTACCCCAGTGAGAGTCAGTGTCTGTGGAACTGTACCCCAGTGAGAGTCAGTGTGTGTGGAACTGTACCCCAGTGAGAGTCAGTGTCTGTGGAACTGTACCCCAGTGAGTGTCACTGTCTGTGGAACTGAACCCCAGTGAGAGTCAGTGTGTGTGGAACTGTACCCCGGTGAGAGTCAGTGTGTGTGGAACTGTACCCCAGTGAGAGTCAGTGTCCATGGAACTGTACCCCAGTGAGAGTCAGTGTCTGTGGAACTGTACACCGGTGAGAGTCAGTGTCTGTGGAACTGTACCCCAGTGAGAATCAGTGTCTGTGGAACTGTACCCCAGTGAGAGTCAGTGCCTGTGGAACTGTACACCGGTGAGAGTCAGTGCCTGTGGAACTGTACCCCAGTGATAGTCAGTGTGTGTGGAACTGTACCCCAGTGAGAGTCAGTGTCTGTGGAACTGTACCCCAGTGAGAGTCAGTGTGTGTGGAACTGTACCCCAGTGAGAGTCAGTGTCTGTGGAACTGTACCCCAGTGAGTGTCACTGTCTGTGGAACTGAACCCCAGTGAGAGTCAGTGTGTGTGGAACTGTACCCCGGTGAGAGTCAGTGTGTGTGGAACTGTACCCCAGTGAGAGTCAGTGTCCATGGAACTGTACCCCAGTGAGAGTCAGTGTCTGTGGAACTGTACACCGGTGAGAGTCAGTGTCTGTGGAACTGTACCCCAGTGAGAATCAGTGTCTGTGGAACTGTACCCCAGTGAGAGTCAGTGCCTGTGGAACTGTACACCGGTGAGAGTCAGTGCCTGTGGAACT
Organism: Heptranchias perlo; assembly: GCF_035084215.1. Lineage (NCBI taxonomy): Eukaryota > Metazoa > Chordata > Chondrichthyes > Hexanchiformes > Hexanchidae > Heptranchias > Heptranchias perlo. Next base: position 118,473 of record NW_027139389.1, read on the forward strand.
GTACCCCAGTGATAGTCAGTGTGTGTGGAACTGTACCCCAGTGAGAGTCAGTGTCTGTGGAACTGTACCCCAGTGAGAGTCAGTGTGTGTGGAACTGTACCCCGGTGAGAGTCAGTGTGTGTGGAACTGTACCCCAGTGAGAGTCAGTGTCCATGGAACTGTACCCCAGTGAGAGTCAGTGTCTGTGGAACTGTACCCCAGTGAGAGTCAGTTTGTGTGGAACTGTACCCTGGTGAGAGTCAGTGTCTGTGCAACTGTACCCCAGTGAGAGTCAGTGTCTGTGGAACTGGACCCCAGTGAGAGTCAGTGTGTGTGGAACTGTACCCCAGTGAGAGTCAGTGTCTGTGGAACTGTACCCCAGTGAGAGTCAGTGTGTGTGGAACTGTACCCCAGTGAGAGTCAGTGTCTGTGGAACTGTACCCCAGTGAGTGTCACTGTCTGTGGAACTGAACCCCAGTGAGAGTCAGTGTGTGTGGAACTGTACCCCGGTGAGAGTCAGTGTGTGTGGAACTGTACCCCAGTGAGAGTCAGTGTCCATGGAACTGTACCCCAGTGAGAGTCAGTGTCTGTGGAACTGTACACCGGTGAGAGTCAGTGTCTGTGGAACTGTACCCCAGTGAGAATCAGTGTCTGTGGAACTGTACCCCAGTGAGAGTCAGTGCCTGTGGAACTGTACACCGGTGAGAGTCAGTGCCTGTGGAACTGTACCCCAGTGATAGTCAGTGTGTGTGGAACTGTACCCCAGTGAGAGTCAGTGTCTGTGGAACTGTACCCCAGTGAGAGTCAGTGTGTGTGGAACTGTACCCCGGTGAGAGTCAGTGTGTGTGGAACTGTACCCCAGTGAGAGTCAGTGTCCATGGAACTGTACCCCAGTGAGAGTCAGTGTCTGTGGAACTGTACCCCAGTGAGAGTCAGTTTGTGTGGAACTGTACCCTGGTGAGAGTCAGTGTCTGTGCAACTGTACCCCAGTGAGAGTCAGTGTCTGTGGAACTGGACCCCAGTGAGAGTCAGTGTGTGTGCAACTGTACCCCAGTGAGAGTCAGTGTGTGTGGAACTGTACCCCAGTGAGAGACAGTTTGTGTGGAACTATACCCCAGTGAGAGTCAGTGTCTGTGGAACTGTACCCCAGTGAGAGTCAGTGTGTGTGGAACTGTACCCCAGTGAGAGTCAGTGTGTGTGGAACTGTACCCCAGTGAGAGTCAGTGTGTGTGGAACTGTACCCCAGTGAGAGTCAGTGTGTGTGGAACTTTACCCCAGTGAGAGTCAGTGTCTGTGGAACTGTACCCCGGTGAGAGTCAGTGTCTGTGGAACTGTACCCCAGTGAGAGTCAGTGTGTGTGGAACTGTACCCCAGTGAGAGTCAGTGTCTGTGGAACTGTACCCCAGTGAGAGTCAGTGTGTGTGGAACTGTACCCCGCTGAGAGTCAGTGTGTGTGGAACTGTACCCCAGTGAGAGTCAGTGTCTGTGGAACTGTACCCCAGTGAGAGTCAGTGTGTGTGGAACTGTACCCCAGTGAGAGTCAGTGTCTGTGGAACTGTACCCCAGCGAGAGTCAGTGTCTGTGGAACTGTATCCCAGTGAGAGTCAGTGTCAGTGGAACTGTACCCCAGTGAGAGTCAGTGTGTGTGGAACTGTACCCCAGTGAGAGTCAGTGTGTGTGGAACTGTACCCCAGTGAGGGACAGTGTGTGTGGAACTGTACCCCAGTGAGAGTCAGTGTCTGTGGAACTGTACCCCAGTGAGAGTCAGTGTCTGTGGAACTGTACCCCAGTGAGAGTCAGTGTGTGTGGAACTGTACACCAGTGAGAGTCAGTGTCTGTGGAACTGTACCCCAGTGAGAGTCAGTGTTTGTGGAACTGTACCCCAGTGAGAGACAGTTTGTGTGGAACTGTACCCCAGTGAGAGTCAGTGTCTGTGAAACTGTACCCCAGTGAGAGTCAGTGTGTGTGGAAATGTACCCCGGTGAGAGTCAGTGTCTGTGGAACTGTACCCCAGTGAGAGTCAGTGTCTGTGGAACTGTACCCCAGTGAAAGTCAGTATCTGTGGAACTGTACCCCAGTGAGAGACAGTTTGTGTGGAACTGTACCCCAGCGAGAGTCAGTGTCTGTGGAACTGTATCCCAGTGAGAGTCAGTGTCTTTGGAACTGTATCCCAGTGAGAGTCAGTGTGTGTGGAACTGTACCCCAGTGAGAGTCAGTGTCTGTGGAACTGTACCCCCGTGAGAGTCTGTGTTTGTGGAACTGTACCCCAGTGAGAGTCAGTGTCTGTGGAACTGTACACCGGTGAGAGTCAGTGTCCGTGGAACTGTACCCCAGTGAGAATCAGTGTCTGTGGAACTGTACCCCATTGAGAGTCAGTGTGTGTGGAACTGTACCATGGTGAAAGTCAGTGTCTGTGGAACTGTACCCCAGTGAGAGTCAGTGTGTGTGGAACTGTACCCCAGTGAGAGTCAGTGTGTGTGGAACTGTACCCCAGTGAGAGTCAGTGTGTGTGGAACTTTACCCCAGTGAGAGTCAGTGTCTGTGGAACTGTACCCCGGTGAGAGTCAGTGTCTGTGGAACTGTACCCCAGTGAGAGTCAGTGTGTGTGGAACTGTACCCCAGTGAGAGTCAGTGTCTGTGGAACTGTACCCCAGTGAGAGTCAGTGTGTGTGGAACTGTACCCCGCTGAGAGTCAGTGTGTGTGGAACTGTACCCCAGTGAGAGTCAGTGTCTGTGGAACTGTACCCCAGTGAGAGTCAGTGTGTGTGGAACTGTACCCCAGTGAGAGTCAGTGTGTGTGGAACTGTACCCCAGTGAGAGTCATTGTGTGTGGAACTGTACCCCAGCGAGAGTCAGTGTCTGTGGAACTGTATCCCAGTGAGAGTCAGTGTCTGTGGAACTGTACCCAAGTGAGAGTCAGTGTCTGTGGAACTGTACCCCAGTGAGAGTCAGTGTGTGTGGAACTCTACCCCAGTGAGGGACAGTGTGTGTGGAACTGTACCCCAGTGAGAGTCAGTGTCTGTGGAACTGTACCCCAGTGAAAGTCAGTGTCTGTGGAACTGTACCCCAGTGAGAGTCAGTGTGTGTGGAACTGTACCCCAGTGAGAGTCAGTGTGTGTGGAACTGTACCCCAGTGAGAGTCAGTGTGTGTGGAACTGTACTCCAGTGAGAGTCAGTGTGTGTGGAACTGTACCCCGGTGAGAGTCAGTGTCTGTGGAACTGTACCCCAGTGAGAGTCAGTGTCTGTGGAACTGTACACCGGTGAGAGTCAGTGTCTGTGGAACTGTACCCCAGTGAGAGTCAGTGTCTGTGGAACTGTACACCGGTGAGAGTCAGTGTCCGTGGAACTGTACCCCAGTGAGAGTCAGTGTCTGTGGAACTGTACACCGGTGAGAGTCAGTGTCTGTGGAACTGTACCCCAGTGAGAATCAGTGTCTGTGGAACTGTACCCCAGTGAGAGTCAGTGCCTGTGGAACTGTACACCGGTGAGAGTCAGTGCCTGTGGAACTGTACCCCAGTGAGAGTCAATGTGTGTGGAACTGTACCCCAGTGATAGTCAGTGTCTGTGGAACTGTACCCCAGTGAGAGTCAGTGTGTGTGGAACTGTACCCCAGTGAGAGTCAGTGTCTGTGGAACTGTACCCCAGTGAGAGTCAGTGTGTGTGGAACTGTACCCCGGTGAGAGTCAGTGTGTGTGGAACTGTACCCCAGTGAGAGTCAGTGTCCATGGAACTGTCCCCCAGTGAGAGTCAGTTTGTGTGGAACTGTACCCTGGTGAGAGTCAGTGTCTGTGGAACTGTCCCCCAGTGAGAGTCAGTGTGTGTGGAACTGTACCCCAGTGAGAGTCAGTGTGTGTGGAACTGTACCCCAGTGAGAGTCAGTGTGTGTGGAACTGTACCCCGGTGAGAGTCAGTGTCTGTGGAACTGTACCCCAGTGAGAGTCAGTGTCTGTGGAACTGTACCCCAGTGAGAGTCAGTGTGTGTGGAACTGTACCCCAGTGAGAGACAGTTTGTGTGGAACTGTACCCCAGTGAGAGTCAGTGTCTGTGGAACTGTACCCCAGTGAGAGTCAGTGTGTGTGGAACTGTACCCCAGTGAGAGTCAGTGTGTGTGGAACTGTAGCCCGGTGAGAGTCAGTGTCTGTGGAACTGTACCCCAGTGAGAGTCAGTGTGTGTGGAACTGTACCCCGCTGAGAGTCAGTGTGTGTGGAACTGTACCCCAGTGAGAGTCAGTGTCTTTGGAACTGTATCCCAGTGAGAGTCAGTGTCTGTGGAACTGTACCACAGTGAGAGTCAGTGTGTGTGGAACTGTACCCCAGTGAGATTCAGTGTGTGTGGACCTTCAACCCAGTGAGAGTCAGTGTCTATGGAACTGTCCCCCAGTGAGAGTCAGTGTGTGTGGAACTGTACCCCGGTGAGAGTCAGTGTGTGTGGAACTGTACCCCAGTGAGAGTCAGTGTGTGTGGAACTGTACCCTGGTGAGAGTCAGTGTCGGTGGAACTGTACCCCAGTGAGAGTCAGTGTCTGTGGAACTGCAACCCAGTGAGAGTCAGTGTGTGTGGAACTGTACCCCAGTGAGAGTCAGTGTGTGTGGAACTGTCCCCCAGTGAGAGTCAGTTTGTGTGGAACTGTACCCTGGTGAGAGTCAGTGTCTGTGGAGCTGTACCCCAGTGAGAATCAGTGTCTGTGGAACTGTACCCCAGTGAGAGTCAGTGTGTGTGGAACTGTACCCCAGTGAGAGTCAGTGTGTGTGGAACTGTACCCCAGTGAGAGTCAGTGTGTGTGGAACTGTACCCCGGTGAGAGTCAGTGTCTGTGGAACTGTACCCCGGTGAGCGTCAGTGTCTGTGGAACTGTACCCCAGTGAGAGTCAGTGTCTGTGGAACTGTACCCCAGTGAGAGTCAGTGTCGGTGGAACTGTACCCCAGTGAGAGTCAGTGTCTGTGGAACTGCACCCCAGTGAGAGTCAGTGTGTGTTGAACTGTACCCCAGTGAGAGTCAGTGTGTGTGGAACTGTACCCCAGTGAGAGTCAGTGTGTGTGGAACTGTACCCCAGTGAGAGTCAGTGTGTGTGGAACTGTACCCCGGTGAGAGTCAGTGTCTGTGGAACTGTACCCCAGTGAGAGTCAGTGTGTGTGGAACTGTACCCCAGTGAGAGTCAGTGTCCGTGGAACTGTACCCCAGTGAGAGTCAGTGTGTGTGGAACTGTACCCCGCTGAGAGTCAGTGTGTGTGGAACTGTACCCCAGTGAGAGTCAGTGTCTGTGGAACTGTACCCCAGTGAGAGTCAGTGTGTGTGGAACTGTACCCCAGTGAGAGTCAGTGTGTGTGCAACTGTACCCCAGTGAGAGTCATTGTGTGTGGAACTGTACCCCAGCGAGAGTCAGTGTCTGTGGAACTGTATCCCAGTGAGAGTCAGTGTCTGTGGAACTGTACCACAGTGAGAGTCAGTGTGTGTGGAACTGTACCACACTGAGATTCAGTGTCTGTGGAACTGTATCCCAGTGAGAGTCAGTGTCTGTGGAACTGTACCACAGTGAGAGTCAGTGTGTGTGGAACTGTACCCCATTGAGATTCAGTGTGTTTGGAACTTTAACCCAGCGAGAGTCAGTGTCTGTGGAACTGTATCCCAGTGAGAGTCAGTGTCTTTGGAACTGTATCCCAGTGAGAGTCAGTGTGTGTGGAACTGTACCCCAGTGAGAGTCTGTGTTTGTGGAACTGTACCCCAGTGAGAGTCAGTGTCTGTGGAACTGTACACCGGTGAGAGTCAGTGTCCGTGGAACTGTACCCCAGTGAGAATCAGTGTCTGTGGAACTGTACCCCAGTGAGAGTCAGTGTGTGTGGAACTGTACCCCATTGAGAGTCAGTGCCTGTGGAACTGTACACCGGTGAGAGTCAGTGCCTGTGGAACTGTACCCCAGTGAGAGTCAGTGTGTGTGGAACTGTACCCTGGTGAAAGTCAGTGTCTGTGGAACTGTACCCCAGTGAGAGTCAGTGTGTGTGGAACTGTACCCCAGTGAGAGTCAGTGTGTGTGGAACTGTACCCCAGTGAGAGTCAGTGTCTGTGGAACTGTACCCCAGTGAGAGTCAGTGTGTGTGGAACTGTACCCCAGTGAGAGTCAGTGTGTGTGGAACTGTACCCCGGTGAGAGTCAGTGTCTGTGGAACTGCACCCCAGTGAGAGTCAGTGTGTGTGGAACTGTACCCCAGTGAGAGTCAGTGTGTGTGGAACTGTACCCCGGTGAGAGTCAGTGTCTGTGGAACTGTACCCCAGTGAGAGTCAGTGTCCATGGAACTGTCCCCCAGTGAGAGTCAGTGTGTGTGGAACTGTACCCTGGTGAGAGTCAGTGTCTGTGGAACTGTACCCCAGTGAGAGTCAGTGTGTGTGGAACTGTACCCCAGTGAGAGTCAGTGTGTGTGGAACTGTACCCCGGTGAGAGTCAGTGTCTGTGGAACTGTACCCCAGTGAGAGTCAGTGTGTGTGGAACTGTACCCCGGTGAGAGTCAGTGTCTGTGGAACAGTACCCCAGTGAGAGACAGTTTGTGTGGAACTGTACCCCAGTGAGAGTCAGTGTCTGTGAAACTGTACCCCAGTGAGAGTCAGTGTCTGTGGAACTGTACCCCAGTGAGAGTCAGTGTCTGTGGAACTGTACCCCAGTGAGGGACAGTGTGTGTGGAACTGTACCCCAGTGAGAGTCAGTGTGTGTGAAACTGTACCCCAGTGAGAGTGAGTGTGTGTGGAACTGTACCCCAGTGAGAGTCAGTGTCTGTGGAACTGTACCCCAGTGAGAGTCAGTGTCTGTGGAACTGTCCCCCAGTGAGAGTCAGTTTGTGTGGAACTGTACCCTGGTGAGAGTCAGTGTCTGTGGAACTGTACCCCAGTGAGAATCAGTGTCTGTGGAACTGTACCCCAGTGAGAGTCAGTGTGTGTGGAACTGTACCCCAGTGAGAGTCAGTGTGTGTGGAACTGTACCCCAATGAGAGTCAGTGTGTGTGGAACTGTCCCCCAGTGAGAGTCAGTGTCTGTGGAACTGTACCCCGGTGAGAGTCAGTGTCTGTGGAACTGTACCCCAGTGAGAGTCAGTGTCTGTGGAACTGTACCCCAGTGAGAGTCAGTGTCGGTGGAACTGTACCCCAATGAGAGTCAGTGTCTGTGGAACTGCACCCCAGTGAGAGTCAGTGTGTGTTGAACTGTACCCCAGTGAGAGTCAGTGTGTGTGGAACTGTACCCCAGTGAGAGTCAGTGTGTGTGGAACTGTACCCCAGTGAGAGTCAGTGTCTGTGGAACTGTACCCCGGTGAGAGTCAGTGTCTGTGGAACTGTACCCCAGTGAGAGTCAGTGTGTGTGGAACTGTACCCCAGTGAGAGTCAGTGTCTGTGGAACTGTACCCCAGTGAGAGTCAGTGTGTGTGGAACTGTACCCCGCTGAGAGTCAGTGTGTGTGGAACTGTACCCCAGTGAGAGTCAGTGTCTGTGGAACTGTACCCCAGTGAGAGTCAGTGTGTGTGGAACTGTACCCCAGCGAGAGTCAGTGTCTGTGGAACTGTATCCCAGTGAGAGTCAGTGTGTGTGGAACTGTACCACAGTGAGAGTCAGTGTGTGTGGAACTGTACCCCAGTGAGATTCAGTGTGTTTGGAACTTTAACCCAGTGAGTGTCAGTGTCTGTGGAACTGTACCCCAGCGAGAGTCAGTGTGTGTGGAACTGTACCCCAGTGAGAGTCAGTGTCTTTGGAACTGTATCCCAGTGAGAGTCAGTGTGTGTGGAACTGTATCCCAGTGAGAGTCAGTGTCTTTGGAACTGTATCCCAGTGAGAGTCAGTGTGTGTGGAACTGTACCCCAGCGAGAGTCAGTGTGTGTGGAACTGTACCCCAGTGAGAGTCAGTGTCTTTGGAACTGTATCCCAGTGAGAGTCAGTGTGTGTGGAACTGTATCCCAGTGAGAGTCAGTGTCTTTGGAACTGTATCCCAGTGAGAGTCAGTGTGTGTGGAACTGTACCCCAGTGAGAGTCAGTGTGTGTGGAACTGTATCCCAGTGAGAGTCAGTGTGTGTGGAACTGTACCCCAGTGAGAGTCAGTGTCTGTGGAACTGTACACCGGTGAGAGTCAGTGTCCGTGGAACTGTACCCCAGTGAGAGTCAGTGTCTGTGGAACTGTACCCCAGTGAGAGTCAGTGTCCGTGGAACTGTACCCCAGTGAGAATCAGTGTCTGTGGAACTGTACCCCAGTGAAAGTCAGTGTCTGTGGAACTGTACTCCAGTGAGAGTCAGTGTGTGTGGAACTGTACCCCAGTGAGAGTCAGTGTGTGTGGAACTGTACCCCAGTGAGAGTCAGTGTCTGTGGAACTGTACCCCAGTGAGAGTCAGTGTGTGTGGAACTGTACCCCAGTGAGAGTCAGTGTCTGTGGAACTGTACCCCGGTGAGAGTCAGTGTCTGTGGAACTGCACCCCAGTGAGAGACAGTGTGTGTGGAACTGTACCCCAGTGAGAGTCAGTGTGTGTGGAACTGTACCCCGGTGAGAGTCAGTGTCTGTGGAACTGTACCCCAGTGAGAGTCAGTGTGTGTGGAACTGTACCCTGGTGAGAGTCAGTGTCTGTGGAACTGTACCCCAGTGAGAGTCAGTGTGTGTGTGGAACTGTACCCCAGTGAGAGTCAGTGTGTGTGGAACTGTACCCCGGTGAGAGTCAGTGTCTGTGGAACTGTACCCCAGTGAGAGTCAGTGTGTGTGGAACTGTACCCCGGTGAGAGTCAGTGTCTCTGGAACAGTACCCCAGTGAGAGACAGTTTGTGTGGAACTGTACCCCAGTGAGAGTCAGTGTCTGTGAAACTGTACCCCAGTGAGAGTCAGTGTCTGTGGAACTGTACCCCAGTGAGAGTCAGTGTCTGTGGAACTGTACCCCAGTGAGGGACAGTGTGTGTGGAACTGTACCCCAGTGAGAGTCAGTGTGTGTGAAACTGTACCCCAGTGAGAGTGAGTGTGTGTGGAACTGTACCCCGGTGAGAGTCAGTGTGTGTGGAACTGTACCCCAGTGAGAGACAGTTTGTGTGGAACTGTACCCCAGTGAGAGTCAGTGTGTGTGGAACTGTACCCCGGTGAGAGTCAGTGTCTGTGGAACTGTACCCCAGTGAGAGTCAGTGTGTGTGGAACTGTACCCCAGTGAGAGTCAGTGTGTGTGGAACTGTACCCCAGTGAGAGTCAGTGTGTGTGGAACTTTACCCCAGTGAGAGTCAGTGTCTGTGGAACTGTACCCCAGTGAGAGTCAGTGTCCATGGAACTGTCCCCCAGTGAGAGTCAGTGTGTGTGGAACTGTACCCTGGTGAGAGTCAGTGTCTGTGGAACTGTACCCCAGTGAGAGTCAGTGTGTGTGGAACTGTACCCCAGTGAGAGTCAGTGTGTGTGGAACTGTACCCCGGTGAGAGTCAGTGTCTGTGGAACTGTACCCCAGTGAGAGTCAGTGTGTGTGGAACTGTACCCCGGTGAGAGTCAGTGTCTGTGGAACAGTACCCCAGTGAGAGACAGTTTGTGTGGAACTGTACCCCAGTGAGAGTCAGTGTCTGTGAAACTGTACCCCAGTGAGAGTCAGTGTCTGTGGAACTGTACCCCAGTGAGAGTCAGTGTCTGTGGAACTGTACCCCAGTGAGGGACAGTGTGTGTGGAACTGTACCCCAGTGAGAGTCAGTGTGTGTGAAACTGTACCCCAGTGAGAGTGAGTGTGTGTGGAACTGTACCCCAGTGAGAGTCAGTGTCTGTGGAACTGTACCCCAGTGAGAGTCAGTGTCTGTGGAACTGTCCCCCAGTGAGAGTCAGTTTGTGTGGAACTGTACCCTGGTGAGAGTCAGTGTCTGTGGAACTGTACCCCAGTGAGAATCAGTGTCTGTGGAACTGTACCCCAGTGAGAGTCAGTGTGTGTGGAACTGTACCCCAGTGAGAGTCAGTGTGTGTGGAACTGTACCCCAATGAGAGTCAGTGTGTGTGGAACTGTACCCCGGTGAGAGTCAGTGTCTGTGGAACTGTACCCCGGTGAGAGTCAGTGTCTGTGGAACTGTACCCCAGTGAGAGTCAGTGTCTGTGGAACTGTACCCCAGTGAGAGTCAGTGTCGGTGGAACTGTACCCCAATGAGAGTCAGTGTCTGTGGAACTGCACCCCAGTGAGAGTCAGTGTGTGTTGAACTGTACCCCAGTGAGAGTCAGTGTGTGTGGAACTGTACCCCAGTGAGAGTCAGTGTGTGTGGAACTGTACCCCAGTGAGAGTCAGTGTCTGTGGAACTGTACCCCGGTGAGAGTCAGTGTCTGTGGAACTGTACCCCAGTGAGAGTCAGTGTGTGTGGAACTGTACCCCAGTGAGAGTCAGTGTCTGTGGAACTGTACCCCAGTGAGAGTCAGTGTGTGTGGAACTGTACCCCGCTGAGAGTCAGTGTGTGTGGAACTGTACCCCAGTGAGAGTCAGTGTCTGTGGAACTGTACCCCAGTGAGAGTCAGTGTGTGTGGAACTGTACCCCAGTGAGAGTCAGTGTGTGTGGAACTGTACCCCAGCGAGAGTCAGTGTCTGTGGAACTGTATCCCAGTGAGAGTCAGTGTGTGTGGAACTGTACCACAGTGAGAGTCAGTGTGTGTGGAACTGTACCCCAGTGAGATTCAGTGTGTTTGGAACTTTAACCCAGTGAGTGTCAGTGTCTGTGGAACTGTACCCCAGCGAGAGTCAGTGTGTGTGGAACTGTACCCCAGTGAGAGTCAGTGTCTTTGGAACTGTATCCCAGTGAGAGTCAGTGTGTGTGGAACTGTACCCCAGTGAGAGTCTGTGTTTGTGGAACTGTACCCCAGTGAGAGTCAGTGTCTGTGGAACTGTACACCGGTGAGAGTCAGTGTCTGTGGAACTGTACCCCAGTGAGAGTCAGTGTGTGTGGAACTGTACCCCAGTGAGAGTCAGTGTCTGTGGAACTGTACCCCGGTGAGAGTCAGTGTCTGTGGAACTGCACCCCAGTGAGAGACAGTGTGTGTGGAACTGTACCCCAGTGAGAGTCAGTGTGTGTGGAACTGTACCCCGGTGAGAGTCAGTGTCTGTGGAACTGTACCCCAGTGAGAGTCAGTGTGTGTGGAACTGTACCCTGGTGAGAGTCAGTGTCTGTGGAACTGTACCCCAGTGAGAGTCAGTGTGTGTGTGGAACTGTACCCCAGTGAGAGTCAGTGTGTGTGGAACTGTACCCCGGTGAGAGTCAGTGTCTGTGGAACTGTACCCCAGTGAGAGTCAGTGTGTGTGGAACTGTACCCCGGTGAGAGTCAGTGTCTCTGGAACAGTACCCCAGTGAGAGACAGTTTGTGTGGAACTGTACCCCAGTGAGAGTCAGTGTCTGTGAAACTGTACCCCAGTGAGAGTCAGTGTCTGTGGAACTGTACCCCAGTGAGAGTCAGTGTCTGTGGAACTGTACCCCAGTGAGGGACAGTGTGTGTGGAACTGTACCCCAGTGAGAGTCAGTGTGTGTGAAACTGTACCCCAGTGAGAGTGAGTGTGTGTGGAACTGTACCCCGGTGAGAGTCAGTGTGTGTGGAACTGTACCCCAGTGAGAGACAGTTTGTGTGGAACTGTACCCCAGTGAGAGTCAGTGTGTGTGGAACTGTACCCCGGTGAGAGTCAGTGTCTGTGGAACTGTACCCCAGTGAGAGTCAGTGTGTGTGGAACTGTACCCCAGTGAGAGTCAGTGTGTGTGGAACTGTACCCCAGTGAGAGTCAGTGTGTGTGGAACTTTACCCCAGTGAGAGTCAGTGTCTGTGGAACTGTACCCCAGTGAGAGTCATTGTGTGTGGAACTGCACCCCAGCGAGAGTCAGTGTCTGTGGAACTGTATCCCAGTGAGAGTCAGTGTCTGTGGAACTGTACCACAGTGAGAGTCAGTGTGTGTGGAACTGTACCCCAGTGAGAGTCAGTGTGTGTGGAACTGTACCCCAGTGAGATTCAGTGTGTGTGGAACTTTAACCCAGTGAGCGTCAGTGTCTGTGGAACTGTACCCCAGCGAGAGTCAGTGTCTGTGGAACTGTATCCCAGTGAGAGTTAGTGTCTTTGGAACTGTATCCCAGTGAGAGTCAGTGTGTGTGGAACTGTACCCCAGTGAGAGTCAGTGTCTGTGGAACTGTACCCCAGTGAGAGTCTGTGTTTGTGGAACTGTACCCCAGTGAGAGTCAGTGTCTGTGGAACTGTACACCGGTGAGAGTCAGTGTCCGTGGAACTGTACCCCAGTGAGAATCAGTGTCTGTGGAACTGTACCCCATTGAGAGTCAGTGCCTGTGGAACTGTACATCGGTGAGAGTCAGTGCCTGTGGAACTGTACCCAGTGAGAGTCAGTGTGTGTGGAACTGTACCCTGGTGAAAGTCAGTGTCTGTGGAACTGTACCCCAGTGAGAGTCAGTGTGTGTGGAACTGTACCCCAGTGAGAGTCAGTGTGTGTGGAACTGTACCCCAGTGAGAGTCAGTGTCTGTGGAACTGTACCCCAGTGAGAGTCAGTGTCCATGGAACTGTCCCCCAGTGAGAGTCAGTGTGTGTGGAACTGTACCCTGGTGAGAGTCAGTGTCTGTGGAACTGTACCCCAGTGAGAGTCAGTGTCTGTGGAACTGTACCCCAGTGAGAGTCAGTGTGTGTGGAACTGTACCCCAGTGAGAGTCAGTGTGTGTGGAACTGTACCCCGGTGAGAGTCAGTGTCTGTGGAACTGTACCCCAGTGAGAGTCAGTGTGTGTGGAACTGTACCCCAGTGAGAGTCAGTGTCTGTGGAACTGTACCCCAGTGAGAGTCAGTGTGTGTGGAACAGTACCCCAGTGAGAGGAAGTTTGTGTGGAACTGTACCCCAGTGAGAGTCAGTGTCTGTGGAACTCTACCCCAGTGAGAGTCAGTGTCTGTGGAACTTTCCCCCAGTTAGAGACATTGTGTGTGGAACTTTACCCCAGTGAGAGTCAGTGTGTGTGGAACTTTATCCCAGTGAGAGTCAGTGTCTTTGGAACTGTATCCCAGTGAGAGTCAGTGTGTGTGGAACTGTACCCCAGTGAGAGTCAGTGTGTGTGGAACTGTACCCCAGTGGGAGCCAGTGTGTGTGGAACTGTACCCTGGTGAAAGTCAGTGTCTGTGGAACTGTACCCCAGTGAGAGTCAGTGTGTGTGGAACTGTACCCCAGTGAGAGTCAGTGTCAATGGAACTGTCCCCCAGTGGGAGTCAGTGTGTGTGGAACTGTACCCCAGTGAGAGTCAGTGTCTGTGGAACTGTACCCCAGTGAGATTCAGTGTGTGTGGAACTGTACCCCAGTGAGAGTCAGTGTCTGTGGAACTGTACCACAGTGAGAGTCAGTGTCTGTGGAACTGCACCACAGTGAGAGTCAGTGTGTGTGGAACTGTATCCCAGTGAGAGTCAGTGTCTGTGGAACTGTATCCCAGTGAGAGTCAGTGTCTGTGGAACTGTACCACAGTGAGAGTCAGTGTGTGTGGAACTGTACCCCAGTGAGATTCAGTGTGTGTAGAACTTTGACCAAGTGAGTGTCAGTGTCTGTGGAACTGTACCCCAGTGAGAGTCAGTGTCTGTGGAACTGTACCCCAGTGAGAGTCAGTGTCTGTGGAACTGTACCACAGTGAGAGACAGTGTGTGTGGAACTGTACCCCAGTGAGATTCAGTGTGTGTGGAACTGTACCCCAGTGAGAGTGAGTATCTGTGGAACTGTATCCCAGTGAGAGTCAGTGTGTCTGGAACTGTACCCCAGTGAGAGTCAGTGTCTGTGGAACTGTACACCGGTGAGAGTCAGTGTCCGTGGAACTGTACCCCAGTGAGAGTCAGTGTCTGTGGAACTGTACCCCAGTGAGAATCAGTGTCTGTGGAACTGTACCCCAGTGAGAATCAGTGTCTGTGGAACTGTACACCGGTGAGAGTCAGTGTCTGTGGAACTGTACACCGGTGAGAGTAAGTGCCTGTGGAACTGTACCCCAGTGAGAGTCAGTGTGTGTGGAACTGTACCCCAGTGAGAGTCAGTGTCTGTGGAACTGTACCCCAGTGAGAGTCAGTGTGTGTTGAACTGTACCCCAGTGAGAGTCAGTGTGTGTGGAACTGTACCCCAGTGAGAGTCAGTGTGTGTGGAACTGTACCCCGGTGAGAGTCAGTGTCTGTGGAACTGTACCCCAGTGAGAGTCAGTGTGTGTGGAACTGTACCCCAGTGAGAGTCAGTGTCTGTGGAACTGTACCCCAGTGAGAGTCAGTGTGTGTGGAACTGTACCCCAGTGAGAGACAGTTTGTGTGGAACTGTACCCCAGTGAGAGTCAGTGTGTGTGGAACTGTACCCCAGTGAGAGTCAGTGTCTGCGGAACTGTACCCCAGTGAGAGTCAGTGTGTGTGGAACTGTACCCCAGTGAGAGTCAGTTTGTGTGGAACTGTACCCCAGTGAGAGTCAGTGTCTGTGGAACTGTACCCCAGTGAGAGTCAGTGTCTGTGGAACTGTACCCCAGTGAGAGTCAGTGTCTGTGGAACTGTACCCCAGTGAGAGTCAGTGTGTGTGGAACTGTACCCCAGTGAGAGTCAGTGTCTATGGAAATGTCCCCCAGTGAGAGTCAGTGTGTGTGGAACTTTACCCCAGTGAGAGTCAGTGTCTATGGAACTGTACCCCAGTGAGAGTCAGTGTGTGTGGAACTGTACCCCGGTGAGAGTCATTGTGTGTGGAACTGTATCCCACTGAGAGTCAGTGTCTGTGGAACTGTACCACAGTGAGAGTCAGTGTCTGTGGAACTGTACCCCAGTGAGAGTCAGTGTGTGTGGAACTGTACCCCAGTGAGAGTCAGTGTGTGTGGAACTGTACCCCAGTGAGAGTCAGTGTGTGTGGAACTGTACCCCGGTGAGAGTCATTGTGTGTGGAACTGTACCCCAGTGAGAGTCAGTGTGTGTGGAACTGTACCCCGGTGAGAGTCATTGTGTGTGGAACTGTACCCCAGTGAGAGTCAGTGTGTGTGGAACTGTACCCCAGTGAGAGTCAGTGTGTGTGGAACTGTACCCCAGTGAGAGTCAGTGTGTGTGGAACTGTACCCCAGTGAGAGTCAGTGTGTGTGGAACTGTACCCCAGTGAGAGTCAGTGTGTGTGGAACTGTACCCCAGTGAGAGTCAGTGTGTGTGGAACTGTACCCCAGTGAGAGTCAGTGTGTGTGGAACTGTACCCCAGTGAGATTCAGTGTGTGTGGAACTGTACCCCAGTGAGAGTGAGTATCTGTGGAACTGTATCCCAGTGAGAGTCAGTGTGTCTGGAACTGTACCCCAGTGAGAGTCAGTGTCTGTGGAACTGTATCCCAGTGAGAGTCAGTGTCTGTGGAACTGTACCACAGTGAGAGTCAGTGTCTGTGGAACTGTATCCCAGTGAGAGTCAGTGTCTGTGGAACTGTACACCAGTGAGAGTCAGTGTGTGTGGAACTGTCCCCCAGTGAGAGTCAGTGTGTGTGGAACTGTACCCCAGTGAGAGTCAGTGTGTGTGGAACTGTACCCTAGTGAGAGTCAGTGTGTGTGGAACTGTACCCCAGTGAGATTCAGTGTGTGTGGAACATTAACCCAGTGAGTGTCAGTGTCTGTGGAACTGTACCCCAGTGAGAGTGAGTATCTGTGGAAATGTATCCCAGTGAGAGTCAGTGTGTCTGGAACTGTACCCCAGTGAGAGTCAGCGTGTGTGGAACTGTCCCCCAGTGAGAGTCTGTGTCTGTGGAACTGTACCCCAGTGAGGGACAGTGTCTGTGGAACTGTACACCGGTGAGAGTCAGTGTGTGTGGAACTGTACCCCAGTGAGAGTCTTTGTCTGTGGAACTGTACCCCAGTGAGAGTCAGTGTCTGTGGAACTGTACACCGATGAGAGTCAGTGTCTGTGGAACTGTACCCCAGTGAGAATCAGTGTCTGTGGAACTGTACCCCAGTGAGAGTCAGTGCCTGTGGAACTGTACGACACTGAGAGTCAGTGTGTGTGGAACTGTACCCCAGTGAGAGTCAGTGTCTGTGGAACTGTACCCCAGTGAGAGTCAGTGTCTGTGGAACTGTACCCCAGTGAGAGTCAGTGTCTGTTGAACTGTACCCCAGTGAGAGTCAGTGTCTGTGGAACTGTACCCCAGTGAGAGTCAGTGTGTGTGGAACTGTACCCCAGTGTGAGTCAGTGTCTGTGGAACTGTACCCCAGTGAGAGTCAGTGTCTGTGGAACTGTACCCCAGTGAGAGTCAGTGTCTGTGGAACTGTACCCCAGTGAGAGTCAGTGTGTGTGGAACTGTACCCCAGTGAGAGTCAGTGTCTATGGAACTGTCCCCCAGTGAGAGTCAGTGTGTGTGGAACTGCACCCCAGTGAGAGTCAGTGTGTGTGGAACTGCACCCTGGTGAGAATCAGTGTCTGTGGAACTGTACCCCAGTGAGAGTCAGTGCCTGTGGAACTGTACCCCAGTGAGAGTCAGTGCCTGTGGAACTGTACCCCAGTGAGAGTCAATGTGTGTGGAACTGAACCCCGGTGAGAGTCAGTGTGTGTGGAACTGTACCCCAGTGAGAGTCAGTGTGTGTGGAACTGTACCCCAGTGAGAGTCAGTGTCTATGGAACTGTCCCCCAGTGAGAGTCAGTGTCTGTGGAACTGTACCCCGGTGAGAGTCAGTGTCTGTGGAACTGTACCCCGGTGAGAGTCAATGTGTGTGGAACTGTACCCCGTTGAGTGTCAGTGTGTGCGGAACTGTACCCCAGTGAGAGTCAGTGTCTATGGAACTGTCCCCCAGTGAGAGTCAGTGTGTGTGGAACTGTACCCCAGTGAGAGTCAGTGTGTGTGGAACTGTACCCCGGTGAGACTCAGTGTCTGTGGAACTGCATCCCAGTGAGAGTCAGTGTCTGTGGAACTGTACCCCAGTGAGAGTCAGTGTGTGTGGAACTTTAACCCAGTGAGAGTCTGTGTGTGTGGAACTGTACCCCAGCGAGAGTCAGTGTCTGTGGAACTGTATCCCAGTGAGAGTCAGTGTCTGTGGAACTGTACCCCAGTGAGAGTCAGTGTCTGTGGAACTGTACCACAGTGAGAGTCAGTGTGTGTGGAACTGTACCCCAGTGAGAGTCAGTGTGTGTGGAACTTTAACCCAGTGAGTGTCAGTGTCTGTGGAACTGTACCCCAGTGAGAGTCAGTGTCTGTGGAACTGTGTCCCAGCGAGAGTCAGTGTCTGTGGAACTGTATCCCAGTGAGAGTCAGTGTGTGTGGAACTGCACCCCAGTGAGAGTCAGTGTCTATGGAACTGTCCCCCAGTGAGAGTCAGTGTCTGTGGAACTGTACCCCGGTGAGAGTCAGTGTCTGTGGAACTGTACCCCGGTGAGAGTCAATGTGTGTGGAACTGTACCCCGTTGAGTGTCAGTGTGTGCGGAACTGTACCCCAGTGAGAGTCAGTGTCTGTGGAACTGTCCCCCAGTGAGAGTCAGTGTGTGTGGAACTGTACCCTGGTGAGAGTCAGTGTCTGTGGAACTGTACCCCGGTGAGAGTCAGTGTCTGTGGAACTGTATCCCAGTGAGAGTCAGTGTCTGTGGAACTGTACCCCAGTGAGATTCAGTGTGTGTGGAACTTTAACCCAGTGAGAGTCTGTGTGTGTGGAACTGTACCCCAGCGAGAGTCAGTGTCTGTGGAACTGTATCCCAGTGAGAGTCAGTGTCTGTGGAACTGTACCCCAGTGAGAGTCAGTGTCTGTGGAACTGTACCACAGTGAGAGTCAGTGTGTGTGGAACTGTACCCCAGTGAGAGTCAGTGTGTGTGGAACTTTAACCCAGTGAATGTCAGTGTCTGTGGAACTGTACCACAGCGAGAGTCAGTGTCTGTGGAACTGTATCCCAGCGAGAGTCAGTGTCTGTGGAACTGTACCCCGGTGAGAGTCAGTGTCTGTGGAACTGTACCCCGGTGAGAGTCAATGTGTGTGGAACTGTACCCCGTTGAGTGTCAGTGTGTGCGGAACTGTACCCCAGTGAGAGTCAGTGTCTATGGAACTGTCCCCCAGTGAGAGTCAGTGTGTGTGGAACTGTACCCTGGTGAGAGTCAGTGTCTGTGGAACTGTACCCCGGTGAGAGTCAGTGTCTGTGGAACTGTATCCCAGTGAGAGTCAGTGTCTGTGGAACTGTACCCCAGTGAGAGTCAGTGTGTGTGGAACTTTAACCCAGTGAGAGTCTGTGTGTGTGGAACTGTACCCCAGCGAGAGTCAGTGTCTGTGGAACTGTATCCCAGTGAGAGTCAGTGTCTGTGGAACTGTACCCCAGTGAGAGTCAGTGTCTGTGGAAATGTACCACAGTGAGAGTCAGTGTGTGTGGAACTGTACCCCAGTGAGAGTCAGTGTGTGTGGAACTTTAACCCAGTGAGTGTCAGTGTCTGTGGAACTGTACCCCAGTGAGAGTCAGTGTCTGTGGAACTGTATCCCAGCGAGAGTCAGTGTCTGTGGAACTGTATCCCAGTGAGAGTCAGTGTGTGTGGAACTGTACCCCAGTGAGAGTCAGTGTCTATGGAACTGTCCCCCAGTGAGAGTCAGTGTCTGTGGAACTGTACCCCGGTGAGAGTCAGTGTCTGTGGAACTGTACCCCGGTGAGAGTCAATGTGTGTGGAACTGTACCCCGTTGAGTGTCAGTGTGTGCGGAACTGTACCCCAGTGAGCTCAGTGTCTATGGAACTGTCCCCCAGTGAGAGTCAGTGTGTGTGGAACTGTACCCTGGTGAGAGTCAGTGTCTGTGGAACTGTACCCCGGTGAGAGTCAGTGTCTGTGGAACTGTATCCCAGTGAGAGTCAGTGTCTGTGGAACTGTACCCCAGTGAGAGTCAGTGTGTGTGGAACTTTAACCCAGTGAGAGTCTGTGTGTGTGGAACTGTACCCCAGTGAGAGTCAGTGTGTGTGGAACTGTACCCCAGCGAGAGTCAGTGTCTGTGGAACTGTATCCCAGTGAGAGTCAGTGTCTGTGGAACTGTACCCCAGTGAGAGTCAGTGTCTGTGGAACTGTACCCCAGTGAGAGTCAGTGTGTGTGGAACTGTACCCCAGTGAGAGTCAGTGTCTATGGAACTGTCCCCCAGTGAGAGTCAGTGTGTGTGGAACTGCACCCCAGTGAGAGTCAGTGTGTGTGGAACTGCACCCTGGTGAGAATCAGTGTCTGTGGAACTGTACCCCAGTGAGAGTCAGTGCCTGTGGAACTGTACCCCAGTGAGAGTCAGTGCCTGTGGAACTGTACCCCAGTGAGAGTCAATGTGTGTGGAACTGAACCCCGGTGAGAGTCAGTGTGTGTGGAACTGTACCCCAGTGAGAGTCAGTGTGTGTGGAACTGTACCCCAGTGAGAGTCAGTGTCTATGGAACTGTCCCCCAGTGAGAGTCAGTGTCTGTGGAACTGTACCCCGGTGAGAGTCAGTGTCTGTGGAACTGTACCCCGGTGAGAGTCAATGTGTGTGGAACTGTACCCCGTTGAGTGTCAGTGTGTGCGGAACTGTACCCCAGTGAGAGTCAGTGTCTATGGAACTGTCCCCCAGTGAGAGTCAGTGTGTGTGGAACTGTACCCCAGTGAGAGTCAGTGTGTGTGGAACTGTACCCCGGTGAGACTCAGTGTCTGTGGAACTGCATCCCAGTGAGAGTCAGTGTCTGTGGAACTGTACCCCAGTGAGAGTCAGTGTGTGTGGAACTTTAACCCAGTGAGAGTCTGTGTGTGTGGAACTGTACCCCAGCGAGAGTCAGTGTCTGTGGAACTGTATCCCAGTGAGAGTCAGTGTCTGTGGAACTGTACCCCAGTGAGAGTCAGTGTCTGTGGAACTGTACCACAGTGAGAGTCAGTGTGTGTGGAACTGTACCCCAGTGAGAGTCAGTGTGTGTGGAACTTTAACCCAGTGAGTGTCAGTGTCTGTGGAACTGTACCCCAGTGAGAGTCAGTGTCTGTGGAACTGTGTCCCAGCGAGAGTCAGTGTCTGTGGAACTGTATCCCAGTGAGAGTCAGTGTGTGTGGAACTGCACCCCAGTGAGAGTCAGTGTCTATGGAACTGTCCCCCAGTGAGAGTCAGTGTCTGTGGAACTGTACCCCGGTGAGAGTCAGTGTCTGTGGAACTGTACCCCGGTGAGAGTCAATGTGTGTGGAACTGTACCCCGTTGAGTGTCAGTGTGTGCGGAACTGCACCCCAGTGAGAGTCAGTGTCTGTGGAACTGTCCCCCAGTGAGAGTCAGTGTGTGTGGAACTGTACCCTGGTGAGAGTCAGTGTCTGTGGAACTGTACCCCGGTGAGAGTCAGTGTCTGTGGAACTGTATCCCAGTGAGAGTCAGTGTCTGTGGAACTGTACCCCAGTGAGATTCAGTGTGTGTGGAACTTTAACCCAGTGAGAGTCTGTGTGTGTGGAACTGTACCCCAGCGAGAGTCAGTGTCTGTGGAACTGTATCCCAGTGAGAGTCAGTGTCTGTGGAACTGTACCCCAGTGAGAGTCAGTGTCTGTGGAACTGTACCACAGTGAGAGTCAGTGTGTGTGGAACTGTACCCCAGTGAGAGTCAGTGTGTGTGGAACTTTAACCCAGTGAATGTCAGTGTCTGTGGAACTGTACCACAGCGAGAGTCAGTGTCTGTGGAACTGTATCCCAGCGAGAGTCAGTGTCTGTGGAACTGTACCCCGGTGAGAGTCAGTGTCTGTGGAACTGTACCCCGGTGAGAGTCAATGTGTGTGGAACTGTACCCCGTTGAGTGTCAGTGTGTGCGGAACTGTACCCCAGTGAGAGTCAGTGTCTATGGAACTGTCCCCCAGTGAGAGTCAGTGTGTGTGGAACTGTACCCTGGTGAGAGTCAGTGTCTGTGGAACTGTACCCCGGTGAGAGTCAGTGTCTGTGGAACTGTATCCCAGTGAGAGTCAGTGTCTGTGGAACTGTACCCCAGTGAGAGTCAGTGTGTGTGGAACTTTAACCCAGTGAGAGTCTGTGTGTGTGGAACTGTACCCCAGCGAGAGTCAGTGTCTGTGGAACTGTATCCCAGTGAGAGTCAGTGTCTGTGGAACTGTACCCCAGTGAGAGTCAGTGTCTGTGGAAATGTACCACAGTGAGAGTCAGTGTGTGTGGAACTGTACCCCAGTGAGAGTCAGTGTGTGTGGAACTTTAACCCAGTGAGTGTCAGTGTCTGTGGAACTGTACCCCAGTGAGAGTCAGTGTCTGTGGAACTGTATCCCAGCGAGAGTCAGTGTCTGTGGAACTGTATCCCAGTGAGAGTCAGTGTGTGTGGAACTGTACCCCAGTGAGAGTCAGTGTCTATGGAACTGTCCCCCAGTGAGAGTCAGTGTCTGTGGAACTGTACCCCGGTGAGAGTCAGTGTCTGTGGAACTGTACCCCGGTGAGAGTCAATGTGTGTGGAACTGTACCCCGTTGAGTGTCAGTGTGTGCGGAACTGTACCCCAGTGAGCTCAGTGTCTATGGAACTGTCCCCCAGTGAGAGTCAGTGTGTGTGGAACTGTACCCTGGTGAGAGTCAGTGTCTGTGGAACTGTACCCCGGTGAGAGTCAGTGTCTGTGGAACTGTATCCCAGTGAGAGTCAGTGTCTGTGGAACTGTACCCCAGTGAGAGTCAGTGTGTGTGGAACTTTAACCCAGTGAGAGTCTGTGTGTGTGGAACTGTACCCCAGTGAGAGTCAGTGTGTGTGGAACTGTACCCCAGCGAGAGTCAGTGTCTGTGGAACTGTATCCCAGTGAGAGTCAGTGTCTGTGGAACTGTACCCCAGTGAGAGTCAGTGTCTGTGGAACTGTACCCCAGTGAGAGTCAGTGTGTGTGGAACTGTACCCCAGTGAGAGTCAGTGTGTGTGGAACTTTAACCCAGTGAGTGTCAGTGTCTGTGGAACTGTACCCCAGCGAGAGTCAGTGTCTGTGGAACTGTACCCCAGTGAGAGTCAGTGTCTGTGGAACTGTATCCCAGTGAGAGTCAGTGTCTGTGGAACTGTACCCCAGTGAGATTCAGTGTGTGTGGAACTGCACCCCAGTGAGAGTCAGTGTGTGTGGAACTGTACCCCAGTGAGAGTCAGTGTCTGTGGAACTGTACCCCGGTGAGAGTCAGTGTCTGTGGAACTGTACCCCGGTGAGAGTCAATGTGTGTGGAACTGTACCTCGTTGAGTGTCAGTGTGTGCGGAACTGTACCCCAGTGAGAGTCAGTGTCTATGGAACTGTCCCCCAGTGAGAGTCAGTGTGTGTGGAACTGTACCCTGGTGAGAGTCAGTGTCTGTGGAACTGTACCCCGGTGAGAGTCAGTGTCTGTGGAACTGTATCCCAGTGAGAGTCAGTGTCTGTGGAACTGTACCCCAGTGAGAGTCATTGTGTGTGGAACTGTACCCCAGCGAGAGTCAGTGTCTGTGGAACTGTATCCCAGTGAGAGTCAGTGTCTGTGGAACTGTACCCCAGTGAGAGTCAGTGTCTGTGGAACTGTACCACAGTGAGAGTCA
Organism: Heptranchias perlo; assembly: GCF_035084215.1. Lineage (NCBI taxonomy): Eukaryota > Metazoa > Chordata > Chondrichthyes > Hexanchiformes > Hexanchidae > Heptranchias > Heptranchias perlo. The sequence goes on from NW_027139389.1 coordinate 140,860, forward strand.
GTGTGTGTGGAACTGTACCCCAGTGAGAGTCAGTGTGTGTGGAACTTTAACCCAGTGAGTGTCAGTGTCTGTGGAACTGTACCCCAGTGAGAGTCAGTGTTTGTGGAACTGTACCCCAGCGAGAGTCAGTGTCTGTGGAACTGTATCCCAGTGAGAGTCAGTGTCTGTGGAACTGTACCCCAGTGAGATTCAGTGTGTGTGGAACTGTCCCCCAGTGAGAGTGAGTATCTGTGGAACTGTATCCCAGTGAGAGTCAGTGTGTCTGGAACTGTACCCCAGTGAGAGTCAGTGTCTGTGGAACTGTATCCCAGTGTGAGTCAGTTTCTGTCGAACTGTACCACAGTGAGAGTCAGTGTCTGTGGAACTGTATCCCAGTGAGAGTCAGTGTCTGTGGAACGATACCACAGTGAGAGTCAGTGTCTGTGGAACTGTACCACAGTGAGAGTCAGTGTGTGTGGAACTGTACCCCAGCGAGAGTCAGTGTCTGTGGAACTGTATCCCAGTGAGAGTCAGTGTCTGTGGAACTGTACCACAGTGAGAGTCAGTGTGTGTGGAACTGTACCCCAGTGAGATTCAGTGTGTGTGGAACTTTAACCCAGTGAGTGTCAGTGTCTGTGGAACTGTACCCCAGTGAGAGTCAGTGTGTGTGGAACTGTACCCCAGTGAGAGTCAGTGTCTGTGGAACTGTACCCCAGTGAGAGTCAGTGTGTGTGGAACTGTACCCCAGTGAGAGTGAGTATCTGTGGAACTGTATCCCAGTGAGAGTCAGTGTGTCTGGAACTGTACCCCAGTGAGAGTCAGTGTCTGTGGAACTGTATCCCAGTGAGAGTCAGTGTCGGAGAAAGTGTACCCCAGTGAGAGTCAGTGTGTGTGGAACTGTACCCCGGTGAGAGTCTGTGTCTGTGGAACTGTACCCCAGTGAGAGTCTTTGTCTGTAGAACTGTACCCCAGTGAGAGTCAGTGTCTGTGGAACTGTACACCGGTGATAGTCAGTGTCTGTGGAACTGTACCCCAGTGAGAGTCAGTGCCTGTGGAACTGTACACCGGTGAGAGTCAGTGCCTGTGGAACTGTACCCCAGTGAGAGTCAATGTGTGTGGAACTGTACCCCAGTAAGAGTCAGTGTCTGTGGAACTGTACCCCAGTGAGAGTCAGTGTGTGTGGAACTGTACCCCAGTGAGAGTCAGTGTCTGTGGAACTGTACCCCAGTGAGAGTCAGTGTGTGTGGAACTGTACCCCGGTGAGAGTCAGTGTGTGTTGAACTGTACCCCAGTGAGAGTCAGTGTCTGTGGAACTGTACCCCAGTGAGAGTCAGTGTGTGTGGAACTGTACCCCAGTGAGAGTCAGTTTGTGTGGAACTGTACCCCAGTGAGAGTCAGTGTCTATGGAACTGTAACCCAGTGAGAGTCAGTGTGTGTGGAACTGTACCCCAGTGAGAGTCAGTGTGTGTGGGACTGTACCCCAGTGAGAGTCAGTGTCTGTGGAACTGTACCCCGGTGAGAGTCAGTGTGTGTGGGACTGTACCCCAGTGAGAGTCAGTGTCTGTGGAACTGTACCCCAGTGAGAGTCAGTGTGTGTGGAACTGTACCCCAGTGAGAGTCAGTGTGTGTGGAACTGTACCCCAGTGAGAGTCAGTGTGTGTGGAACTGTACCCCAGTGAGAGTCAGTGTCTGTGGAACTGTACCCCAGTGAGAGTCAGTGTGTGTGGAACTGTACCCCAGTGAGAGACAGTTTGTGTGGAACTGTACCCCAGTGAGAGTCAGTGTGTGTGGAACTGTACCCCAGTGAGAGACAGTTTTTGTGAAACTGTACCCCAGTGAGAGTCAGTGTCTGTGAAACTGTACCCCAGTGAGAGTCAGTGTGTGTGGAACTGTACCCCGGTGAGAGTCAGTGTGTGTGGAACTGTACCCCAGTGAGAGTCAGTGTGTGTGGAACTGTACCCCAGTGAGAGTCTGTGTGTGTGGAACTGTACCCCGGTGAGAGTCAGTGTGTGTGGAACTGTACCCCAGTGAGAGTCAGTGTGTGTGGAACTGTACCCCAGTGAGAGTCAGTGCCCGTGGAACTGTACCCCAGTGAGAGTCAGTGTCTGTGAAACTGTACCCCAGTGAGAGTCAGTGTGTGTGGAACTGTACCCCGGTGAGAGTCAGTGTGTGTGGAACTGTACCCCGGTGAGAGTCAGTGTCTGTGGAACTGTACCCCGGTGAGAGTCAGTGTCTGTGGAACTGTACCCCAGTGAGAGTCAGTGTGTGTGGAACTGTACCCCAGTGAGAGTCAGTGTGTGTGGAACTGTACCCCAGTGAGAGTCAGTGTGTGTGGAACTGTACCCCGCTGAGAGTCAGTGTCTGTGGAACTGTACCCCAGTGAGAGTCAGTGTGTGTGGAACTGTACCCCAGTGAGAGTCAGTGTCTGTGGAACTGTACCCCGGTGAGAGTCAATGTCTGTGGAACTGTACCCCAGTGAGAGTCAGTGTGTGTGGAACTGTACCCTGGTGAGAGTCAGTGTCTGTGGAACTGTACCCCGGTGAGAGTCAGTGTCTGTGGAACTGTATCCCAGTGAGAGTCAGTGTCTGTGGAACTGTCCCCCAGTGAGAGTCATTGTGTGTGGAACTGTACCCCAGTGAGAGTCAGTGTGTGTGGAACTGTATCCCAGCGAGAGTCAGTGTCTGTGGAACTGTATCCCAGTGAGAGTCAGTGTCTGTGGAACTGTACCCTGGTGAAAGTCAGTGTGTGTGGAACTGTACCCCAGTGAGGGACAGTGTGTGTGGAACTGTACCCCAGTGAGAGTCAGTGTGTGTGGAACTGTACCCCAGTGAGAGTCAGTGTCTGTGGAACTGTACCCCACTGACAGTCAGTGTCTGTGGAACTGTCCCCCAGTGAGAGGCAGTGTCCGTGGAACTGTACCCCAGTGAGAGTCAGTGTCTGTGGAACTTTCCCCCAGTGAGAGTCAGTGTCTGTGGAACTGTACCCCAGTGAGAGTCAGTGTCTGTGGAACTTTCCCCCAGTGAGAGTCAGTGTCTGTGGAACTGTACCCCAGTGAGAGTCAGTGTCTGTGGAACTGTACCCCAGTGAGAGTCAGTGTCTGTGGAACTGTACCCCAGTGAGAGTCAGTGTGTGTGGAACTGTGCCCCAGTGAGAGGCAGTGTCCGTGGAACTGTACCCCAGTGAGAGTCAGTGTCTGTGGAACTTTCCCCCAGTGAGAGTCAGTGTCTGTGGAACTGTACCCCAGTGAGAGTCAGTGTCTGTGGAACTGTACCCCTGTGAGAGTCAGTGTCTGTGGAACTGTACCCCAGTGAGAGTCAGTGTGTGTGGAACTGTGCCCCAGTGAGAGGCAGTGTCCGTGGAACTGTACCCCAGTGAGAGTCAGTGTCTGTGGAACTGTACCCCAGTGAGAGTCAGTGTCCGTGGAACTGTACCCCAGTGAGAGTCAGTGTCTGTGGAACTGTACCCCGGTGAGAGTCAGTGTGTGTGGAACTGTACCCCAGTGAGAGTCAGTGTGTGAGGAACTGTACCCCAGTGAGAGTCAGTGTCTGTGGAACTGTACCCCAGTGAGAGTCAGTGTCTGTGGTATTATTGTTTATCCCGTCCCCTATCGCACGTACCTACCATTTAAATGGCCTTGGCTACTTTGGTTCTCTTCATTCTCTTCCTCCTCATCAAGTTAACTTTGGGTCTCTTCAAACCGACGAGTAACAAGAGCAGGCGCGGCCTGGACTTTGTCAGCCAGCTTCTGAGAAATGTCCCACTTGGAAACCTTCCGAAAGAGAAGGACACATCGAGAGTGATATTCGGGACAATTTAACTTCAGGACACATCGGGAGTGATATTAGGGACAATTTAACTTCAGGACACATCGGGAGTGATATTAGGGACAATTTAACATCAGGACACATCGAGAGTGATATTCGGGACAATTTAACTTCAGGACACATCGGGAGTGATATTAGGGACAATTTAACATCAGGACACATCGGGAGTGATATTAGGGACAATTTAACATCAGGACACATCGGGAGTGATATCAGGGACAATTTAACATCAGGACACATCGGGAGTGATATCAGGGACAATTTAACATCAGGACACATCGTGAGTGATATCAGGGACAATTTAACATCAGGACACATCGGGAGTGATATCAGGGACAATTTAACATCAGGACACATCGGGAGTGATATTAGGGACAATTTAACATCAGGACACATCGGGAGTGATCTTGGGGACAATTTAACATCAGGACACATCGGGAGTGATATTGGGGACAATTTAACATCAGGACACATCGGGAGTGATCTTGGGGACAATTTAACATCAGGACACATCGGGAGTGATATTGGGGACAATTTAACATCAGGACACATCGGGAGTGATCTTGGGGACAATTTAACATCAGGACACATCGGGAGTGATATTGGGGACAATTCATCGTCAGGACACATCGGGAGTGACATTAGGGACAATTTAACATCAGGACACCATAGGAAAGATGTAGGAAAGATAGAGCAGGAGGTAAGAGAGGAGGGGGAGTTGTGTTCTTGATTAGGGAGAACATCACGGCAGTAGTGAGAGGGGATATATCCGAGGGTTCGCCCACTGAGTCCATATGGGTAGAACTGAAAAATAAGAAGGGAGAGATCACGTTGATAGGATTGTACTTCAGACCCCCAAATAGTCAACGGGAAATTGAGGAGCAAATATGTAAGGAGATTACAGACAGCTGCAAGAAAAATAGGGTGGTAATAGTAGGGGACTTTAACTTTCCCAACATTGACTGGGACAGCCATAGCATTAGGGGCTTGGATGGAGAGAAATTTGTTGAGTGTATTCAGGAGGAATTTCTCATTCAGTATGTGGATGGCCCGACTAGAGAGGGGGCAAAACTTGACCTCCTCTTGGGAAATAAGGAAGGGCAGGTGACAGAAGTGTTAGTGAGGGATCACTTTGGGACCAGTGATCATAATTCCATTAGTTTTAAGATAGCTATGGAGAATGATAGGTCTGGCCCAAAAGTTAAAATTCTAAATTGGGGAAAGGCCAATTTTGATGGTATTAGACAGGAACTTTCAGAAGTTGATTGGGAGAGTCTGTTGGCAGGCAAAGGGACGTCTGGTAAGTGGGAGGCTTTCAAAAGTGTGTTAACCAGGGTTCAGGGTAAGCACATTCCTTATAAAGTGAAGGGCAAGGCTGGTAGAAGTAGGGAACCTTGGATGACTCGGGAGATTGAGGCCCTAGTCAAAAAGAAGAAGGAGGCATATGACATGCATAGGCAGCTGGGATCAAGTGGATCCCTTGAAGAGTATAGTGATTGCCGGAGTAGAGTTAAGAGAGAAATCAGGAGGGCAAAAAGGGGACATGAGATTGCTTTGGCAGATAAGGCAAAGGTGAATCCAAAGAGCTTCTACAAATACGTAAAGGGCAAAAGAGTAACTAGGGAGAGAGTAGGGCCTCTTAAGGATCAACAAGGTCATCTATGTGCGGAACCACAAGAGATGGGTGAGATCCTAAATGAATATTTCACATCGGTATTTACGGTTGAGAAAGGCATGGATGTTAGGGAACTTGGGGAAATAAATAGTGATGTCTTGAGGAGTGTACATATTACAGAGAGGGAGGTGCTGGAAGTCTTAACGCGCATCAAGGTAGATAAATCTCTGGGACCTGATGAAATGTATCCCAGGACGTTATGGGAGGTTAGGGAGGAAATTGCGGGTCCCCTAGCAGAGATATTTGAATCATCGACAGCTACAGGTGAGGTGCCTGAAGATTGGAGGGTAGCAAATGTTGTGCCTTTGTTTAAGAAGGGCGGCAGGGAAAAGCCTGGGAACTACAGACCAGTGAGCCTGACATCTGTAGTGGGTAAGTTGTTAGAGGGTATTCTGAGGGACAGGATCTACAGGCATTTGGAGAGGCAGGGACTAATTCGGAACAGTCAGCATGGTTTTGTGAGAGGAAAATCATGTCTCACAAATTTGATTGAGTTTTTTGAAGGGGTAACCAAGAAGATAGATGAGGGCTGTGCAGTAGACGTGGTCTACATGGACTTTAGCAAAGCCTTTGACAAGGTACCGCATGGTAGGTTGTCACATAAGGTTAAATCTCACGGGATCCATGGTGAGGTAGCCAATTGGATACAAAATTGGATTGACGACAGAAGACAGAGGGTGGTTGTAGAGGGTTGTTTTTCAAACTGGAGGCCTGTGACCAGCGGTGTGCCTCAGGGATCGGTGCTGGGTCCGCTGTTATTTGTTATTTATATTAATGATTTGGATGAGAATTTAGGAGGCATGGTTAGTAAGTTTGCAGATGACACCAAGATTGGTGGCATTGTGGACAGTGAAGAAGGTTATCTAGGATTGCAACGGGATCTTGATAAATTGGGCCAGTGGGCCGATGAATGGCAGATGGAGTTTAATTTAGATAAATGTGAGGTGATGCATTTCGGTAGATCGAATCGGGCCAGGACCTACTCCGTTAATGGTAGGGCGTTGGGGAGAGTTATAGAACAAAGAGATCTAGGAGTACAGGTTCACAGCTCCTTGAAAGTGGAGTCACAGGTGGATAGGGTGATGAAGAAGGCATTCAGCATGCTTGGTTTCATTGGTCAGAACATTGAATACAGGAGTTGGGATGTCTTGTTGAAGTTGTACAGGGCATTAGTAAGGCCACACTTGGAATACTGTGTACAGTTCTGGTCACCCTATTATAGAAAGGATATTATTAAACTAGAAAGAGTGCAGAAAAGATTTACTAGGATGCTACCGGGACTTGATAGTTTGACTTTTGGGGAGAGATTGGATAGACTGAGACTTTTTTCCCTGGAGAGTAGGAGGTTAAGGGGTGATCTTATAGAAGTCCATAAAATAATGAGGGGCATAGATAAGGGAGATAGTCAAAATCTTTTCCCAAAGGTAGGGGAGTCTATGACGAGGGGGCATAGATTTAAGGTGAGAGGGGAGAGATCCAAAAGGGTCCAGAGGGGCAATTTTTTCACTCAAAGGGTGGTGAGTGTCTGGAACGAGCTGCCAGGGGCAGTAGTAGAGGCGGGTACAATTTTGTCTTTTAAAAAGCATTTGGACAGTTACATGGGTAAGATGGGTATAGAGGGATATGGGCCAAGTGCAGGCAATTGGGACTAGCTTAGTGGTATAAACTGGGCGACATGGACATGTTGGGCCGAAGGGCCTGTTTCCATGTTGTAAACTTCTATGATTCTATGATTCTATGATTCTATGACACATCGGGAGTGATATTAGGGACAATTTAACATCAGGACACATCGGGAGTGATATTAGGGACAATTTAACATCAGGACACATCGGGAGTGATATTAGGGACAATTTAACATCAGGACACATCGGGAGTGATATTAGGGACAATTTAACATCAGGACACATCGGGAGTGATATTAGGGACAATTTAACATCAGGACACATCAGGAGTGATATTCGGGGCAATTTAACATCAGGACACATCGGGAGTGATATTAGGGACAATTTAACATCAGGACACATCGGGAGTGATATTCGGGACAATTTAACATCAGGACACATCGGGAGTGATATTAGGGACAATTTAACATCAGGACACATCGGGAGTGATATCATAGAAGTTAGAAGTTACAACATGGAAACAGGCCCTTCGGCCCAACATGTCCATGTCGCCCAGTTTATACCACTAAGCTAGTCCCAGTTGCCTGCACTTGGCCCATATCCCTCTATACCCATCTTACCCATGTAACTGTCCAAATGCTTTTTAAAAGACAAAATTGTACCCGCCTCTACTACTGCCTCTGGCAGCTCGTTCCAGACACTCACCACCCTTTGAGTGAAAAAATTGCCCCTCTGGACCCTTTTGTATCTCTCCCCTCTCACCTTAAATCTATGCCCCCTCGTTATAGACTCCCCTACCTTTGGGAAAAGATTTTGACTATCGACCTTATCTATGCCCCTCATTATTTCATAGACTTCTATAAGATCACCCCTTAACCTCCTACTCTCCAGGGAAAAAAGTCCCAGTCTGTCTAACCTCTCCCTGTAAGTCAAACCATCAAGTCCCAGTAGCATCCTAGTAAATCTTTTCTGCACTCTTTCTAGTTTAATAATATCCTTTCTATAATAGGGTGACCAGAACTGTACACAGTATTCCAAGTGTGGCCTCACCAATGCCCTGTACAACTTCAACAAGACATCCCAACTCCTGCATTCAATGTTCTGACCAATGAAACCAAGCATGCTGAATGCCTTCTTCATCACCCTATCCACCTGTGACTCCACTTTCAAGGAGCTATGAATCTGTACTCCCAGATCTCTTTGTTCTATAACTCTCCCCAACACCCTACCATTAACAGAGTAGGTCCTGGCCCGATTCGATCTACCAAAATGCATCACCTCACATTTATCTAAATTAAACTCCATCTGCCATTCATCGGCCCACTGGCCCAATTTATCAAGATCCCGTTGCAATCCTAGATAACCTTCTTCACTGTCCACAATGCCACCAATCTTGGTGTCATCTGCAAACTTACTAACCATGCCTCCTAAATTCTCATCCAAATCATTAATATAAATAACAAATAATGGCAGACCCAGCACCGATCCCTGAGGCACACCACTGGTCACAGGCCTCCAGTTTGAAAAACAACCCTCTACAACCACCCTCTGTCTTCTGTCGTCAAGCCAATTTTGTATCCAATTGGCTACCTCACCTTGGATCCCATGAGATTTAACCTTATGTAACAACCTACCATGCGGTACCTTGTCAAATGCTTTGCTGAAGTCCATGTAGACCACGTCTACTGCACAGCCCTCATCTATCTTCTTGGTTACCCCTTCAAAAAACTCAATCAAATTCGTGAGACATGATTTTCCTCTCACAAAACCATGCTGACTGTTCCTAATCAGTCCCTGCCTCTCCAAATGCCTGTAGATCCTGTCTCTCAGAATACCCTCGAACAACTTACCCACTACAGATGTCAGGCTCACTGGTCTGTAGTTCCCAGGCTTTTCCCTGCCGCCCTTCTTAAACAAAGGCACAACATTTGCTACCCTCCAATCTTCAGGCACCTCACCTGTAGCGGTGGATGATTCAAATATCTCTGCTAGGGGACCCGCAATTTCCTCCCCAACCTCCCATAATGTCCTGGGATACATTTCATCAGGTCCCGGAGATTTATCTACCTTGATGCGCATTAAGACTTCCAGCACCTCCCTCTCTGTAATACGTACACTCCTCAAGACATCACTATTTATTTCCCCAAGTTCCCTAACATCCATGCCTTTCTCAACCGTAAATACCGATGTGAAATATTCATTTAGGATCTCACCCATCTCTTGTGGTTCCGCACATAGATGACCTTGTTGATCCTTAAGAGGCCCTACTCTCTCCCTAGTTACTCTTTTGCCCTTTATGTATTTGCAGAAGCTCTTTGGATTCTCCTTTGCCTTATCTGCCAAAGCAATCTCATGTCCCCTTTTTGCCCTTCTGATTTCTCTCTTAACTCTACTCCGGCAATCTCTATACTCTTCAAGGGATCCACTTGATCCCAGCTGCCTATGCATGTCATATGCCTCCTTCTTCTTTTTGACTAGTGCCTCAATCTCCCGAGTCATCCAAGGTTCCCTACTTCTACCAGCCTTGCCCTTCACTTTATAAGGAATGTGCTTACCCTGAACCATGGTTAACACACTTTTGAAAGCCTCCCACTTACCAGACGTCCCTTTGCCTGCCAACAGACTCTCCCAATCAACTTCTGAAAGTTCCTGTCTAATACCATCAAAATTGGCCTTTCCCCAATTTAGAATTTTAACTTTTGGGCCAGACCTATCCTTCTCCATAGCTATCTTAAAACTAATGGAATTATGATCACTGGTCCCAAAGTGATCCCTCACTAACACTTCTGTCACCTGCCCTTCCTTATTTCCCAAGAGGAGGTCAAGTTTTGCCCCCTCTCTAGTCGGGCCATCCACATACTGAATGAGAAATTCCTCCTGAATACAGGGACAATTTATCAGCAGGACACCTCGGGAGTGATATTCGGGACAATTTAACATCTGGAGACATCGAGAGTGATATTATGGACAATTTAACATCAGGACACATCGGGAGTGATTTTCGGGACAATTTAACATCTGGAGACATCGAGAGTGATATTAGGGACAATTTAACATCAGGACACAAAAAGGCAGTAAGGGAGAGTGTACAAAACATGACCGGACAGATGGTCTGAGAAAGCAGGGCAAAGACCAAGGGAAGTCTTGATTAAACTGCATTTATTTCAATGCAAGAAGTCTGATGGGCAAGGCAGATGAACTCAGGGCATGGACAGGTACATGGGACTGGGATGTTATAGCTATTACTGAAACATGGCTAAGGGAGGGGCAGGACTGGCAGCTCAATGTTCCAGGGTACAGATGCTATAGGAAAGATAGAGCAGGAGGTAAGAGAGGAGGGGGAGTTGCGTTCTTGATTAGGGAGAACATCACGGCAGTAGAGGGAGGGGATATATCCGAGGGTTCGCCCACTGAGTCTATATGGGTAGAACTGAAAAATAAGAAGGGAGAGATCACTTTGATAGGATTGTACTTCAGACCCCCAAATAGTCAACGGGAAATTGAGGAGCAAATATGTAAGGAGATTACAGACAGCTGCAAGAAAAATAGGGTGGTAATAGTAGGGGACTTTAACTTTCCCAACATTGACTGGGACAGCCATAGCATTGGGGGCTTGGATGGAGAGAAATTTGTTGAGTGTATTCAGGAGGAATTTCTCATTCAGTATGTGGATGGCCCGACGAGAGAGGGGGCAAAACTTGACCTCCTCTTGGGAAATAAGGAAGGGCAGGTGACAGAAGTGTTAGTGAGGGATCACTTTGGGACAAGTGATCATAATTCCATTCGTTTTAAGATAGCTATGGAGAAGGATAGGTCTGGCCCAAAAGTTAAAATTCTAAATTGGGGAAAGGCCAATTTTGATGGTATGAGACAGGAACTTTCAGAAGTTGATTGGGAGAGTCTGTTGGCAGGCAAAGGGACGTCTGGAAAGTGGGAGGCTTTCAAAAGTGTGTTAACCAGGGTTCAGGGTAAGCACATTCCTTATAAAGTGAAGGGCAAGGCTGGTAGAAGTAGGGAACCTTGGATGACTCGGGAGATTGAGGCCCTAGTCAAAAATAAGAAGGAGGCATATGACATGCATAGGCAGCTGGGATCAAGTGGATCCCTTGAAGAGTATAGAGATTGCCGGAGTAGAGTTAAGAGAGAAATCAGAAGGGCAAAAAGGGGACATGAGATTGCTTTGGCAGATAAGGCAAAGGAGAATCCAAAGAGCTTCTACAAATACATAAAGGGCAAAAGAGTAACTAGGGAGAGAGTAGGGCCTCTTAAGGATCAACAAGGTCATCTATGTGCGGAACCACAAGAGATGGGTGAGATCCTAAATGAATATTTCACATCGGTATTTACGGTTGAGAAAGGCATGGATGTTAGGGAACTTGGGGAAATAAATAGTGATGTCTTGAGGAGTGTACGTATTACAGAGAGGGAGGTGCTGGAAGTCTTAACGCGCATCAAGGTAGATAAATCTCCGGGACCTGATGAAATGTATCCCAGGACGTTATGGGAGGTTAGGGAGGAAATTGCGGGTCCCCTAGCAGAGATATTTGAATCATCGACAGCTACAGGTGAGGTGCCTGAAGATTGGAGGGTAGCAAATGTTGTGCCTTTGTTTAAGAAGGGCGGCAGGGAAAAGCCTGGGAACTACAGACCGGTGAGCCTGACATCTGTAGTGGGTAAGTTGTTAGAGGGTATTCTGAGGGACAGGATCTACAGGCATTTGGAGAGGCAGGGACTGATTAGGAACAGTCAGCATGGTTTTGTGAGAGGAAAATCATGTCTCACAAATTTGATTGAGTTTTTTGAAGGGATAACCAAGAAGATAGATGAGGGCTGTGCAGTAGACGTGGTCTACATGGACTTCAGCAAAGCATTTGACAAGGTACCGCATGGTCGGTTGTTACATAAGGTTAAATCTCACGGGATCCAAGGTGAGGTAGCCAATTGGATACAAAATTGGCTTGACGACAGAAGACAGAGGGTGGTTGTAGAGGGTTGTTTTTCAAACTGGAGGCCTGTGACCAGCGGTGTGCCTCAGGGATCGGTGCTGGGTCCGCTGTTATTTGTTATTTATATTAATGATTTGGATGAGAATTTAGGAGGCATGGTTAGTAAGTTTGCAGATGACACCAAGATTGGTGGCATTGTGGACAGTGAAGAAGGTTATGCAGGATTGCAACGGGATCTTGATAAATTGGGCCAGTGGGCCGATGAATGGCAGATGGAGTTTAATTTAGATAAATGTGAGGTGATGCATTTTGGTAGATCGAATCGGGCCAGGACCTACTCCGTTAATGGTAGGGCGTTGGGGAGAGTTATAGAACAAAGAGATCTAGGAGTACAGGTTCATAGCTCCTTGAAAGTGGAGTCACAGGTGGATAGGGTGGTGAAGAAGGCATTCGGCATGCTTGGTTTCATTGGTCAGAACATTGAATACAGGAGTTGGGATGTCTTGTTGAAGTTGTACAAGACATTAGTAAGGCCACACTTGGAATACTGTGTATAGTTCTGGTCACCCTATTATAGAAAGGATATTATTAAACTAGAAAGAGTGCAGAAAAGATTTACTAGGATGCTACCGGGACTTGATGGTTTGACTTACAGGGAGAGGTTAGACAGACTGGGACTTTTTTCCCTGGAGATTAGGAGGTTAAGGGGTGATCTTATAGAAGTCTATACAATAATGAGGGGCATAGATAAGGTAGATAGTCAAAATCTTTTCCCAAAGGTAGGGGAGTCTATAACGAGGGGACATAGATTTAAGGTGAGAGGGGAGAGATACAAAAGGGTCCAGAGGGGCAATTTTTTCACTCAAAGGGTGGTGAGTGTCTGGAACGAGCTGCCAGAGGCAGTAGTAGAGGCGGGTACAATTTTGTCTTTTAAAAAGCATTTGGACAGTTACATGGGTAAGATGGGTATGGAGGGATATGGGCCAAGTGCAGGCAATTGGGACTAGCTTAGTGGTATAAACTGGGCGACATGGACATGTTGGGCCGAAGGGCCTGTTTCCATGTTGTAAACTTCTATGATTCTATGATTCTATGACTCATCGGAAGTGATATTAGGGACAATTTAACATCTGGAGACATCGAGAGTGATATCAGGGACAATTTAACATCAGGACACATCGGGAGTGATATGAGGGACAATTTATCGTGAGGAGACATTTGGAGTGTTATTCGGGACAATTCATCGTCAGGACATATGGGGAGTGATATTCAGGACAATTTAACATCAGGAAACATCGGGAGTGAGATTAGGGACAATTTATCGTCAGGACACATCGGGAGTGATGTTAGGGCCAATTTAACATCAGGACACATCGGGAGTGACATGAGGGAAAAGATATCATCAGGACACATCAGCAGTGATATTAGGGACAATTTAACATCAGGACACAGCGGGAGTGATATGAGGGACAATTTATCATCAGGACACATCGGGAGTGACATTAGGGACAATTTAACATCAGGACACATTGGGAGTGATATAAGGGACAATTTAACATCTGGAGACATCGAGAGTGATATTAGGGACAATTCAACATCAGGACTCATCGGGAATAATATTTGTCGAAATTTAACACCAGGACTGATCGGGAATGATATTCGGGACAATTTAGCATCAGGACACATTGGGAGTGATATTAGGGACAATTTAACATCTGGACACATTGGGAATGAGATGAGGGACAATTTAACATCAGGACACCTTGGGAGTGATATTAGGGACAATTTACATCAGGGCACATCGGGAGTGATATTATGGACAATTTAACATCAGGACACATCGGGAGTGATATTAGGGACAATTTAACATCAGGACATATCGGGAATGATATTTGGGACAATGTAACATCAGCAAGCACTGGGAGTGATATTGGGGACAATTTATCATCAGGAGTGATGTTCGGGCCAGTTTAACATCAGGAGTGATGTTCGGGCCAATTTAACATCAGGACACATTGGGAGTGATCTGAGGGATAATTTTACATCAGGACATATCGAGAGTGACATTAGGGACAATTTATCATCACGACACATCAGCAGTGTTATTAGGGACAATTAACATCAGGACACATCGGGAATAATATCAGGGACAATTTAACATCTGGAGACATCGGGAGTGATATGAGGGACAATTTATCATCAGGACACATCGGGAGTGATATTAGGGACAATTTAACATCTGGAGACATCGAGAGTGATATTAGGGACAATTTAACATCAGGACACATCGGGACTGATATTCGGGAAAATTTAACATCAGGACTCATCGGGAGTGATATTCGGGACAATTTAACATCAGGACTCATCGGGAATGATATTCGGGAAAATTTAACATCAGGACACATCGGGAGTGATATTCGGGAAAATTTAACATCAGGACTCATCGGGAATGATATTCGGGACAATTTAGCATCAGGACACATTGGGAGTGATATTAGGGACAATTTAACATCAGGACACATCGGGAGTGATATGAGGGACATTTTAACATCATGTTACACTGGGAATGATATTAAGGACAATTTAACATCTGGACACATCAGGAGTGATATTCGGGGCAATTTATCGTCAGGACACATCGGGAGTGATATTTGAGACAATGTAACATCAGGAAAGACTGGGAGTGATATTAGGGACAATTTAACATCAGGACACATCGGGAGTGATATGAGAGACAATTTAACATCATGTCACACTGGGAATGATATCAGGGACAATTTAACATCTGGACACATCAGGAGTGATATTAGGGACAATTTATCATCAGCACACATCAGTAGTAATATTTGGGACAATTTAACATCAGGGCACATCGGGAATGACATCAGGGACAATTTAACATCAGGACACATCAGGAGTGATATTGGGGACAATTCAACATCAGGACACATCGGGAGTGATATGAGGGACAATTTATCATCAGGACACATCAGCAGTGTTATTAGGGACAATTTAACATCAGGACTCATCGGGAATAATATTTGTCAAAATTTAACATCAGGACTCATCGGGAATGATATTAGGGACAATTTAGCATCAGGACACATCAGCAGTGTTATTAGGGACAATTTAACATCAGGACTCATCGGGAATAATATTTGTCAAAATTTAACATCAGGACTCATCGGGAATGATATTAGGGACAATTTAGCATCAGGACACATTGGGAGTGATATTCGGGACAATTTAACATCAGGACACATCAGGAGTGATATTCGGGACAATTCAACATCAGGACTCATCGGGAATGATATTTGGGAAAATTTAACATCAGGAATCATTGGGAATGATATTAGGGACAATTTAACATCAGGACACATCGGGAGTGATATTGGGGACAATTTAACTTCTGGAGACATCGAGAGTGATATTAGGGACAATTTAACATCAGGACACATCGGGAGTGATATTCGGGACAATTCAACATCAGGACTCATCGGGAATGATATTTGGGAAAATTTAACATCAGGACTCATCGGGAATGATATTAGGGACAATTTAACATCTGGACACATCGGGAGTGATATTTGGGACAATTTAACAACTGGACACATCGGGAGTGATATTTGGGACAATTTAACATCAGGACACATCGGGAGTGATATGAGGGACATTTTAACATCAGGACACATCGGGAGTGAAATTTGGGACGATGTAACATCAGGAAAGACTGGGAATAGTATTGGGGACAATTTAACATCTGGACACATCGGGAGTGATATTTGGGACAATTTAACATCAGGGCACATCGGGAATGATATGAGGGACAATTTAGAATCAGGACACATTGGGAGTGATATTCGGGACAATTTAACATCTGGAGACCTCGAGAGTGATATTAGGGAAAATTTAACATCAGGACACATCGGCAGTGATATGAGGGACAATTTAACATCAGGACACATCGGGAGTGACATGAGGGAAAATTTAACATCAGGACACAGCGGGAGTGTTATGAGGGACAATTTATGATCAGGACACATCGGGAGTGACATTAGGGACAATTTATCATCAGGACACATCAGCAGTGATATGAGGGACAATTTAACATCAGGACATATCAGGAGTGACATTCGGGACAATTCATCATCAGGACACATCAGCAGTGTTATTCGGGACAATTTAACATCAGGACTCATCGGGAATAATATTTGTCAAAATTTAACATCAGGACTCATCGGGAATGATATTAGGGACAATTTAGCATCAGGACACATTGGGAGTGATATTCGGGACAATTTAACATCTGGACACATCGGGAGTGATATTAGGGACAATTTAACATCAGGACACATTGGGAGTGATATGAGGGACAATTTAACATCAGGACACATCGGGAGTGATATTTGGGACAATGTAACATCAGCAAACACTGGGAGTGATATTGGGGACAATTTATCATCAGGAGTGATGTTCGGGCCAATTTAACATCAGGACACATCGGGAGTGATATGAGGGACAATTTATCATCAGGACACATTGGGAGTGATATTAGGGACAATTTAACATCTGGAGACATCAATAGTGATATTCGGGACAATTTAACATCAGGACACATCGGGAGTGATATGAGGGACAATTTAGCATCAGGACACATTGGGAGTGATATTAGGGACAATTTAACCTCTGGACACATCGGGAGTGATCTTTGGGACAATTTAGCATCAGGACACATTGGGAGTGATGTTAGGGACAATTTAACATCAGGACACATCGGGAGTGACATGAGGGACAATTTAACATCTGGATACATCAGGTTTCATATTCGGGGCAATTTAACATCAGGATGCATCCGGAGTGATATGAGAGACAATTTAACATCTGGACACATCAGGAGTGATATTAGGGACAATTCAACATCAGGACTCATCGGGAATGATATTTGGGAAAATTTAACTTCAGGACTCATCGGGAATGATATTCGGGACAATTTAACATCAGGACACATCAGGAATGATATTAGGGACAATTTATCGTCAGGACACACCGGGAGTTATATTGGGGACAATTTAACTTCTGGAGACATCGAGAGTGATATTAGGGACAATTTAACATCTGGACACATCGGGAGTGACATTAGGGACAATTTATCATCAGGACACATCAGCAGTGTTATTAGGGACAATTTAACATCAGGACTCATCGGGAATAATATTTGTCAAAATTTAACATCAGGACTCATCGGGAATGATATTAGGGACAATTTAGCATCAGGACACATTGGGAGTGATATTAGGGACAATTTAACATCAGGACACATCAGGAGTGATATTCGGGACAATTCAACATCAGGACTCATCGGGAATGATATTTGGGAAAATTTAACATCAGGAATCATCGGGAATGATATTAGGGACAATTTAACATCAGGACACATCGGGAGTGATATTGGGGACAATTTAACTTCTGGAGACATCGAGAGTGATATTAGGGACAATTTAACATCAGGACACATCGGGAGTGATATTGGGGACAATTTAACTTCTGGAGACATCGAGAGTGATATTAGGGACAATTTAACATCAGGACACATCGGGAGTGATATTAGGGACAATTTAACATCAGGACACATCGGGAATGATATTTGGGACAATTCAACATCAGGACTCATCGGGAATGATATTTGGGAAAATTTAACAACTGGACACATCGGGAGTGATATTTGGGACAATTTAACATCAGGACACATCGGGAGTGATATGAGGGACATTTTAACATCAGGACACATCGGGAGTGAAATTTGGGACGATGTAACATCAGGAAAGACTGGGAGTAGTATTGGGGACAATTTAACATCTGGACACATCGGGAGTGATATTTGGGACAATTTAACATCAGGGCACATCGGGAATGATATGAGGGACAATTTAGAATCAGGACACATTGGGAGTGATATTCGGGTCAATTTAACATCTGGAGACCTCGAGAGTGATATGAGGGACAATTTAACATCAGGACATATCGGGAATCATATGATGGACAATTTAACATCAGGACACATCGGGAGTGACATGAGGGAAAATTTAACATCAGGACACAGCGGGAGTGTTATGAGGGACAATTTATCATCAGGACACATCGGGAGTGACATAAGGGACAATTTATCATCAGGACACATCAGCAGTGATATGAGGGACAATTTAACATCAGGACATATCAGGAGTGACATTCGGGACAATTCATCATCAGGACACATCCGCAGTGTTATTAGGGACAATTTAACATCAGGACTCATCGGGAATAATATTTGTCAAAATTTAACATCAGGACTCATCGGGAATGATATTAGGGACAATTTAGCATCAGGACACATTGGGAGTGATATGAGGGACAATTTATCATCAGGACACATTGGGAGTGATATTAGGGACAATTTAACATCTGGAGACATCAATAGTGATATTCGGGACAATTTAACATCAGGACACATCGGGAGTGATATGAGGGACAATTTAGCATCAGGACACATTGGGAGTGATATTAGGGACAATTTAACCTCTGGACACATCGGGAGTGATCTTTGGGACAATTTAGCATCAGGACACATTGGGAGTGATGTTAGGGACAATTTAACATCAGGACACATCGTGAGTGATATGAGGGACAATTTAACATCATGTTACACTGGGAATGATATTAAGGACAATTTAACATCTGGACACATCAGGAGTGATATTCGGGGCAATTTATCGTCAGGACACATCGGGAGAGATATTAGGGACAATTCACATCAGGGCACATCGGGAGTGATATTCGGGACAATTTAACATCAGGACACATCGGGAGTGACATTTGGGATAATTTAACATCAGTACACATCGGGAGTGATATTTGGGACAATGTAACATCAGGAAAGACTGGGAGTAGTATTGGGGACAATTTATCATCAGGACACATCGGGAATGATATTCGGGGCAATTTAACATCAGGACACATCGGGAGTGATATGAGGGACAATTTAACATCTGGATACATCAGGTTTCATATTCGGGGCAATTTAACATCAGGATGCATCCGGAGTGATATTAGGGACAATTTAACATCAGGACACATCGGGAGTGATATGAGAGACAATTTAACATCTGGACACATCAGGAGTGATATTAGGGACAATTCAACATCAGGACTCATCGGGAATGATATTTGGGAAAATTTAACTTCAGGACTCATCGGGAATGATATTAGGGACAATTTAACATCAGGACTCATCAGGAATGATATTAGGGACAATTTATCGTCAGGACACACCGGGAGTTATATTGGGGACAATTTAACTTCTGGAGACATCGAGAGTGATATTAGGGACAATTTAACATCAGGACACATCGGGAGTGACATTAGGGACAATTTATCATCAGGACACATCAGCAGTGTTATTAGGGACAATTTAACATCAGGACTCATCGGGAATAATATTTGTCAAAATTTAACATCAGGACTCATCGGGAATGATATTAGGGACAATTTAGCATCAGGACACATTGGGAGTGATATTAGGGACAATTTAACATCAGGACACATCAGGAGTGATATTCGGGACAATTCAACATCAGGACTCATCGGGAATGATATTTGGGAAAATTTAACATCAGGAATCATCGGGAATGATATTAGGGACAATTTAACATCAGGACACATCGGGAGTGATATTAGGGACAATTTAACATCAGGACACATCGGGAATGATATTTGGGACAATTCAACATCAGGACTCATCGGGAATGATATTTGGGAAAATTTAACATCAGGACTCATCGGGAATGATATTAGGGACAATTTAACATCTGGACACATCGGGAGTGATATTTGCGACAATTTAACAACTGGACACATCGGGAGTGATATTTGGGACAATTTAACATCAGGACACATCGGGAATCATATGATGGACAATTTAACATCAGGACACATCGGGAGTGACATGAGGGAAAATTTAACATCAGGACACAGCGGGAGTGTTATGAGGGACAATTTATCATCAGGACACATCGGGAGTGACATAAGGGACAATTTATCATCAGGACACATCGGGAGTGATATGAGGGACAATTTAACATCAGGACATATCAGGAGTGACATTCGGGACAATTCATCATCAGGACACATCAGCAGTGTTATTAGGGACAATTTAACATCAGGACTCATCGGGAATAATATTTGTCAAAATTTAACATCAGGACTCATCGGGAATGATATTAGGGACAATTTAGCATCAGGACACATCGGGAGTGATATTCGGGACAATTTAACATCAGGACACATCGGGAATGATATTTGGGACAATTCAACATCAGGACACATCGGGAATAATATTTGTCAAAATTTAACATCAGGACTCATCGGGAATGATATTAGGGACAATTTAGCATCAGGACACATCGGGAGTGATATTCGGGACAATTTAACATCAGGACTCATCGGGAATGATATTTGGGAAAATTTAACATCAGGACTCATCGGGAATGATATTAGGGACAATTTAACATCTGGACACATCGGGAGTGATATTTGGGACAATTTAACATCAGGACACATCGGGAGTGATATTTGGGACAATTTAACATCAGGACACATCGGGAGTGATATGAGGGACATTTTAACATCAGGACACATCGGGAGTGAAATTTGGGACGATGTAACATCAGGAAAGACTGGGAGTAGTATTGGGGACAATTTAACATCTGGACACATCGGGAGTGATATTTGGGACAATTTAACATCAGGGCACATCGGGAATGATATGAGGGACAATTTAGAATCAGGACACATTGGGAGTGATATTCGGGTCAATTTAACATCTGGAGACCTCGAGAGTGATATGAGGGACAATTTAACATCAGGACATATCGGGAATCATATGATGGACAATTTAACATCAGGACACATCGGGAGTGACATGAGGGAAAATTTAACATCAGGACACAGCGGGAGTGTTATGAGGGACAATTTATCATCAGGACACATCGGGAGTGACATAAGGGACAATTTAACATCAGGACATATCAGGAGTGACATTCGGGACAATTCATCATCAGGACACATCAGCAGTGTTATTAGGGACAATTTAACATCAGGACTCATCGGGAATAATATTTGTCAAAATTTAACATCAGGACTCATCGGGAATGATATTAGGGACAATTTAGCATCAGGACACATTGGGAGTGATATTAGGGACAATTTAACATCTGGACACATCGGGAGTGATATGAGGGACAATTTAACATCAGGACACATTGGGAGTGATATTAGTGACAATTTAACATCAGGACACATCGGGAGTGATATGAGGGACAATTTAACATCAGGACACATCGGGAGTGATATTTGGGACAATGTAACATCAGCAAACACTGGGAGTGATATTGGGGACAATTTATCATCAGGATTGATGTTCGGGCCAATTTAACATCAGGACACATCGGGAGTGATATGAGGGACAATTTATCATCAGGACACATTGGGAGTGATATTAGGGACAATTTAACATCTGGAGACATCAAGAGTGATATTCGGGACAATTTAACATCAGGACACATCGGGAGTGATATGAGGGACAATTTAGCATCAGGACACATTGGGAGTGATATTAGGGACAATTTAACCTCTGGACACATCGGGAGTGATCTTTGGGACAATTTAGCATCAGGACACATTGGGAGTGATGTTCGGGCCAATTTAACATCAGGACACATCGGGAGTGATATGAGGGACAATTTATCATCATGTTGCACTGGGAATGATATTAAGGACAATTTAACATCTGGACACATCAGGAGTGATATTCGGGGCAATTTATCGTCAGGACACATCGGGAGAGATATTAGGGACAATTCACATCAGGGCACATCGGGAGTGATATTCGGGACAATTTAACATCAGGACACATCGGGAGTGACATTTGGGATAATTTAACATCAGGACTCATCGGGAATGATATTAGGGACAATTTATCATCAGGACACATCGGGAATGATATTCGGGGCAATTTAACATCAGGACACATCGGGAGTGATATGAGGGACAATTTAACATCTGGACACATCAGGAGTGATATTAGGGACAATTCAACATCAGGACACATCGGGAGTGATATTCGGGACAATTCAACATCAGGACTCATCGGGAATGATATTTGGGAAAATTTAACATCAGGACACATTGGGAGTGATATTAGGGACAATTTAACATCAGGACACATCGGGAGAGATATTAGGGACAATTTAACATCAGGACACATCGGGAGTGATATTCGGGACAATTTAACATCAGGACATATCGGGAGTGATATTAGGGACAATTTAACATCAGGACACATCGGGAGTGATATTCGGGACAATTTAACATCAGGACATATCGGGAGTGATATTCGGGACAATTTAACATCAGGACATATCGGGAGTGATATTAGGGACAATTTAACATCTGGACACATCCGGAGTGATATGAGGGGCAATTTATCGTCAGGACACATCAGGAGTGATATAAGGGACAATTTAACATCAGGACATATCGGGAGTGATATTCGGGACAATTTAACATCAGGACACATCAGCAGTGATATTAGGGACAATTTAACATCGGGACACATCGGGAGTGATATTCGGGACAATTTAACATCAGGACATATCGGGAGTGATATTCGGGACAATTTAACATCAGGACACATCGGGAGTGACATTTGGGACAATTTAACATCTGGACACATCAGGAGTGATATTTGGGACAATGTAACATCAGGAAAGACTGGGAGTAGTATTGGGGACAATTTATCATCAGGACACATCAGGAATGATATTCGGGGCAATTTAACATCTGGACACATCAGGTGACATATTCGGGGCAATTTAACATCAGGATGTATCAGGAGTGATATTCGGGACAATTTAACATCTGCACACATATGGAATGATATTCGGAACAATTTAACATCAGGACACATCGGGAATAATATTAGGGACAATTTAGCATCAGGACACATCGGGAGTGATATTAGGGACAATTTAACATCTGGACACATCCGGAGTGATATGAGGGGCAATTTATCGTCAGGACACATCAGGAGTGATATTGGGGACAATTCAACATCAGGACTCATCGGGAATGACATTTGGGAAAATTTAACATCAGGACTCATCGGGAATGATATTAGGGACAATTTAGCATCAGGACACATTGGGAGTGATATTAGGGACAATTTAAAATCAGGACACATTGGGAGTGATATGAGGGACAATTTAACATCAGTACACATTGGGAGTGATGTTAGGGACAATTTAACATCTGGAGACATCGAGAGTGATATGAGGGACAATTTAACATCAGGACACATCGGGAGTGACGTTCGGGCCAATTTAACTTCGGGACACATTGGGAGTGATATGAGGGACAATTTAACATTCGGACACATCGGGAGTGACATGAGGGACAATTTATCATCAGGACACAACGGGAGTGACATGAGGGACCAATTATCATCAGGACACATCAGCAGTGATATGAGGGACAATTTATCAGCAGGACATATCGAGAGTGATATTAGAGACAATTTAACTTCTGGAGACATCGAGAGTGATATTAGGGACAATTTAACATCAGGACACATCGGGAGTGATATTAGGGACAATTCAACATAAGTCCTCATCGGGAATGATATTTGGGAAAATTTAACATCAGGACTCATCGAGAATGATATTCGGGACAATTTAGCATCAGGACACATTGGGAGTTATATTAGGGACAATTTAACATCTGGACACATCGGGAGTGATATTAGGGACAATTTAGCATCAGGACACATTGGGAGTGATTTTCGGGACAATTTAACATCAGGACACATCAGGAGTGATATTCGGGACAATTTATCATCAGGACAAATGAGCAGTGATATTAGGGACAATTTAACATCTGGAGACATTGAGAGTGATATTAGGGACAATTTAACATCAGGACACATCGGGAGTGATATCGGGGACAATTCAACATCAGGACTCATCGGGAATTATATTAGGGACAATTTAGCATCAGGACACATTGGGAGTGATATTCGGGACAATTTAAAATAAGGACACATTCGGAGTGATATGAGGGACAATTTAACATCAGGACACATCGGGAGTGATATTAGGGACAATTTAACATCTGGAGACATTGAGAGTGATATTTGGGACAATTTAACATCAGGACACATCGGGAGTGATATTAGGGACAATTTAACATCATGTTACACTGGGATTGATATTAAGGACAATTTAACATCTGGATACATCAGGAGTGATATTAGGGGCAATTTATCGTCAGGTCACATTGGGAGAGATATTAGGGACAATTTACATCAGGGCATATTGGGAGTGATATTAGGGACAATTTAACATCAGGACACATCGAGAGTGATATCAGGGACAATTTAACATCAGGACACATCGGGAGTGATATTCGCGAGAATTCAACATCAGGACTCATCGGGAATGATATTTGGCAAAATTTAACATCAGGACTCATCGGGAATGATATTAGGGACAATTTAGCATCAGGACACATCGGGAGTGATATTAGGGTCAATTTAACATCAGGACACATTGGGAGTGATATTAGGGCCAATTTAACAGCAGGACACATCGGGAGTGATATTAGGGACAATGTAACATCAGCAAACACTGGGAGTGATTTTGGGGACAATTTATCATCAAGACACATCGGGAATGATGTTCGGGGCAATTTAACATCAGGAGTGATGTTCGGGCCAATTTAACATCAGGACACATTGGGAGTGATATGAGGGACAATTTAACATTGGGACACATCGGGAGTGACATTTGGGACAATTTATCATCAGGACACATCGGGAGTGATATTCGGGGCAATTTAACATCAGGAGTGATGTTCGGGCCAATTTATCATCAGGACACATTGGGAGTGATATGAGGGACAATTTATCATCAGGACATATCGAGAGTGACATGAGGGACAATTTATCATCAGGACACATCAGCAGTGATATTAGGGACAATTTATCAGCAGTTCACATCGAGAGTGATATTAGGGACAATTCAACATCAGGACACATTGGGAGTGATATGAGGGACAATTTATCATCAGGACACATTGGGAGTGTTATTAGGGACAATTTAACATCTGGACACATCGGGAGTGATATTAGGGACAATTTAGCATCAGGACACATCAGGAATGATATGAGGGACAATTTAACATCAGGACATATCAGGAGTGATATTAGGGACAATTTAACATCTGGAGACATCGAGAGTGTTATTAGGGCCAATTTAACAGCAGGACACATCGGGAGTGATATTAGGGACAATGTAACATCAGCAAACACTGGGAGTGATATTGGGGACAATTTATCATCAGGACACATTGGGAGTGATCTTCGGGACAATTTAACATCAGGACACATAGGAGTGATATTCGGGACAATTTATCATCAGGACAAATGAGCAGTGATATTAGGGACAATTTAACATCTGGAGACATTGAGAGTGATATTAAGGACAATTTAACATCAGGACACATCGGGAGTGATATCGGGGACAATTCAACATCAGGACTCATCGGGAATTATATTAGGGACAATTTAGCATCAGGACACATTGGGAGTGATATTAGGGACAATTTAACATCAGGACACATCGGGAGTGATATTAGGGACAATTTAACATCTGGAGACATTGAGAGTGATATTTGGGACAATTTAACATCAGGACACATCGGGAGTGATATTAGGGACAATTTAACATCATGTTACACTGGGATTGATATTAAGGACAATTTAACATCAGGACACATCAGCAGTGATATTAGGGACAATTTAACATCTGGACACATCGGGAGTGAAATTAGGGACAATTTATCATCAGGACACATCGGGAGTGATATTGGGGACAATTCAACATCAGGACTCATCGGGAATGATATTTGGGAAAATTTAACATCAGGACTCATCGGGAATGATATTAGGGACAATTTAGCATCAGGACACATTGGGAGTGATATTAGGGACAATTTAAAATCAGGACACATTGGGAGTGATATGAGGGACAATTTAACATCAGGACACATCGGGAGTGATATTAGGGACAATTTAACATCTGGAGACATCGCGAGTGATATTAGGGACAATTTGACATCAGGACACATCGGGAGTGATATCAGGGACAATTCAACATCAGGACTCATCGGGAATTATATTAGGGACAATTTAGCATCAGGACACATTGGAAGTGATATTAGGGACAATTTAAAATAAGGACACATTCGGAGTGATATGAGGGACAATTTAACATCTGGAGACATCGAGAGTGATATTAGGAACAATTTAACATCAGGACACATCGGGAGTGATATTAGGGACAATTCAACATCATGTTACACTGGGAATGATATTAAGGACAATTTAACATCTGGATACATCAGGAGTGATATTAGGGGCAATTTATCATCAGGTCACATTGGGAGAGATATTAGGGACAATTTACATCAGGGCACATTGGGAGTGATATTAGGGACAATTTAACATCAGGACACATCGAGAGTGATATCAGGGACAATTTAACATCAGGACACATCGGGAGTGATATTCGCGAGAATTCAACATCAGGACTCATCGGGAATGATATTTGGCAAAATTTAACATCAGGACTCATCGGGAATGATATTAGGGACAATTTAGCATCAGGACACATCGGGAGTGATATTAGGGACAAATTAACATCAGGACATATCAGGAGTGATATTAGGGACAATTTAACACCTGGAGACATCGAGAGTGTTATTAGGGCCAATTTAACAGCAGGACACATCGGGAGTGATATTAGGGACAATGTAACATCAGCAAACACTGGGAGTGATATTGGGGACAATTTATCATCAAGACACATCGGGAATGATGTTCGGGGCAATTTAACATCAGGAGTGATGTTCGGGCCAATTTATCATCAGGACACATTGGGAGTGATATGAGGGACAATTTATCATCAGGACATATCGAGAGTGACATGAGGGACAATTTATCATCAGGACACATCAGCAGTGATATTAGGGACAATTTATCAGCAGTTCACATCGAGAGTGATATTAGGGACAATTCAACATCAGGACACATCGGGAGTGATATGAGGGACAATTTATCATCAGGACACATTGGGAGTGTTATTAGGGACAATTTAACATCTGGACACATCGAGAGTGATATTAGGGACAATTTAGCATCAGGACACATCAGGAATGATATGAGGGACAATTTAACATCAGGACACATCGGGAGTGATATTAGGGACAATTTAACATCTGGAGACATCGAGAGTGATATTAGGGACTATTTAACATCTGGAGACATCGAGAGTGATATTAGGGACAATTTAGCATCAGGACACATTGGGAGTGATCTTCGGGACAATTTAACATCAGGACACATAGGAGTGATATTCGGGACAATTTATCATCAGGACAAATGAGCAGTGATATTAGGGACAATTTAACATCTGGAGACATTGAGAGTGATATTAAGGACAATTTAACATCAGGACATATCGGGAGTGATATTCGGGACAATTTAACATCAGGACACATCAGCAGTGATATTCGGGACAATTTAACATCGGGACACATCGGGAGTGAAATTAGGGACAATTTATCATCTGGACACATCGGGAGTGATATTGGGGACAATTCAACATCAGGACTCATCGGGAATGATATTTGGGAAAATTTAACATCAGGACTCATCGGGAATGATATTAGGGACAATTTAGCATCAGGACACATTGGGAGTGATATTAGGGACAATTTAAAATCAGGACACATTGGGAGTGATATGAGGGACAATTTAACATCAGTACACATTGGGAGTGATGTTAGGGACAATTTAACATCTGGAGACATCGAGAGTGATATGAGGGACAATTTAACATCAGGACACATCGGGAGTGACGTTCGGGCCAATTTAACTTCGGGACACATTGGGAGTGATATGAGGGACAATTTAACATTCGGACACATCGGGAGTGACATGAGGGACAATTTATCATCAGGACACAACGGGAGTGACATGAGGGACCATTTATCATCAGGACACATCAGCAGTGATATGAGGGACAATTTATCAGCAGGACATATCGAGAGTGATATTAGAGACAATTTAACTTCTGGAGACATCGAGAGTGATATGAGGGACAATTTAACATCAGGACACATCGGGAGTGATATTAGGGACAATTCAACATAAGTCCTCATCGGGAATGATATTTGGGAAAATTTAACATCAGGACTCATCGAGAATGATATTCGGGACAATTTAGCATCAGGACACATTGGGAGTTATATTAGGGACAATTTAACATCTGGACACATCGGGAGTGATATTAGGGACAATTTAGCATCAGGACACATTGGGAGTGATTTTCGGGACAATTTAACATCAGGACACATCAGGAGTGATATTCGGGACAATTTATCATCAGGACAAATGAGCAGTGATATTAGGGACAATTTAACATCTGGAGACATTGAGAGTGATATTAGGGACAATTTAACATCAGGACACATCGGGAGTGATATCGGGGAAAATTCAACATCAGGACTCATCGGGAATTATATTAGGGACAATTTAGCATCAGGACACATTGGGAGTGATATTCGGGACAATTTAAAATAAGGACACATTCGGAGTGATATGAGGGACAATTTAACATCAGGACACATCGGGAGTGATATTAGGGACAATTTAACATCTGGAGACATTGAGAGTGATATTTGGGACAATTTAACATCAGGACACATCGGGAGTGATATTAGGGACAATTTAACATCATGTTACACTGGGAGTGATATTAAGGACAATTTAACATCAGGACACATCAGGAGTGATATTAGGGGCAATTTATCGTCAGGTCACATTGGGAGAGATATTAGGGACAATTTACATCAGGGCATATTGGGAGTGATATTAGGGACAATTTAACATCAGGACACATCGAGAGTGATATCAGGGACAATTTAACATCAGGACACATCGGGAGTGATATTCGCGAGAATTCAACATCAGGACTCATCGGGAATGATATTTGGCAAAATTTAACATCAGGACTCATCGGGAATGATATTAGGGACAATTTAGCATCAGGACACATCGGGAGTGATATTAGGGACAATTTAACATCAGGACATATCAGGAGTGATATTAGGGACAATTTAACATCTGGAGACATCGAGAGTGTTATTAGGGCCAATTTAACAGCAGGACACATCGGGAGTGATATTAGGGACAATTCAACATCAGGACACATCGGGAGTGATATGAGGGACAATTTATCATCAGGACACATTGGGAGTGTTATTAGGGACAATTTAACATCTGGACACATCGGGAGTGACATTTGGGACAATTTATGATCAGGGCACATCGGGAATGATATTCGGGGCAATTTAACATCAGGAGTGATGTTCGGGCCAATTTATCATCAGGACACATTGGGAGTGATATGAGGGACAATTTATCATCAGGACATATCGAGAGTGACATGAGGGACAATTTATCATCAGGACACATCAGCAGTGATATTAGGGACAATTTATCAGCAGTTCACATCGAGAGTGATATTAGGGACAATTCAACATCAGGACACATCGGGAGTGATATGAGGGACAATTTATCATCAGGACACATTGGGAGTGTTATTAGGGACAATTTAACATCTGGACACATCGGGAGTGATATTAGGGACAATTTAGCATCAGGACACATCAGGAATGATATGAGGGACAATTTAACATCAGGACACATCGGGAGTGATATTAGGGACAATTTAACATCTGGAGACATCGAGAGTGATATTAGGGACTATTTAACATCTGGAGACATCGAGAGTGATATTAGGGACAATTTAGCATCAGGACACATTGGGAGTGATCTTCGGGACAATTTAACATCAGGACACATAGGAGTGATATTCGGGACAATTTATCGTCAGGACAAATGAGCAGTGATATTAGGGACAATTTAACATCTGGAGACATTGAGAGTGATATTAAGGACAATTTAACATCAGGACATATCGGGAGTGATATTCGGGACAATTTAACATCAGGACACATCAGCAGTGATATTCGGGACAATTTAACATCGGGACACATCGGGAGTGAAATTAGGGACAATTTATCATCAGGACACATCGGGAGTGATATTTGGGAAAATTTAACATCAGGACTCATCGGGAATGATATTAGGGACAATTTAGCATCAGGACACATTGGGAGTGATATTAGGGACAATTTAAAATCAGGACACATTGGGAGTGATATGAGGGACAATTTAACATCTGGAGACATCGAGAGTGATATGAGGGACAATTTAACATCAGGACACATCGGGAGTGACGTTCGGGCCAATTTAACTTCGGGACACATTGGGAGTGATATGAGGGACAATTTAACATTCGGACACATCGGGAGTGACATGAGGGACAATTTATCATCAGGACACATTGGGAGTGATATTAGGGACAATTTAACACCTGGAGACATCGAGAGTGTTATTAGGGCCAATTTAACAGCAGGACACATCGGGAGTGATATTTGGGACAATGTAACATCAGCAAACACTGGGAGTGATATTGGGGACAATTTATCATCAAGACACATCGGGAATGATGTTCGGGGCAATTTAACATCAGGAGTGATGTTCGGGCCAATTTAACATCAGGACACATTGGGAGTGATATGAGGGACAATTTAACATTGGGACACATCGGGAGTGATATTTGGGACAATTTATCATCAAGACACATCGGGAATGATATTCGGGGCAATTTAACATCAGGAGTGATGTTCGGGCCAATTTATCATCAGGACACATTGGGAGTGATATGAGGGACAATTTATCATCAGGACACATCGGGAGTGATATGAGGGACAATTTATCATCAGGACATATCGAGAGTGACATGAGGGACAATTTATCATCAGGACACATCAGCAGTGATATTAGGGACAATTTATCAGCAGTTCACATCGAGAGTGATATTAGGGACAATTCAACATCAGGACACATTGGGAGTGATATGAGGGACAATTTAGCATCAGGACACATCAGGAATGATATGAGGGACAATTTAACATCAGGACACATCGGGAGTGATATTAGGGACAATTTAACATCTGGAGACATCGAGAGTGATATTAGGGACAATTTAACATCTGGAGACATCGAGAGTGATATTAGGGACAATTTAGCATCAGGACACATTGGGAGTGATCTTCGGGACAATTTAACATCAGGACACATAGGAGTGATATTCGGGACAATTTATCATCAGGACAAATGAGCAGTGATATTAGGGACAATTTAACATCTGGAGACATTGAGAGTGATATTAAGGACAATTTAACATCAGGACACATCGGGAGTGATATCGGGGACAATTCAACATCAGGACTCATCGGGAATTATATTAGGGACAATTTAGCATCAGGACACATTGGGAGTGATATTAGGGACAATTTAAAATAAGGACACATTCGGAGTGATATGAGGGACAATTTAACATCAGGACACATCGGGAGTGATATTAGGGACAATTTAACATCTGGAGACATTGAGAGTGATATTTGGGACAATTTAACATCAGGACACATCGGGAGTGATATTAGGGACAATTTAACATCATGTTACACTGGGATTGATATTAAGGACAATTTAACATCAGGACACATCAGCAGTGATATTAGGGACAATTTAACATCTGGACACATCGGGAGTGAAATTAGGGACAATTTATCATCAGGACACATCGGGAGTGATATTGGGGACAATTCAACATCAGGACTCATCGGGAATGATATTTGGGAAAATTTAACATCAGGACTCATCGGGAATGATATTAGGGACAATTTAGCATCAGGACACATTGGGAGTGATATTAGGGACAATTTAAAATCAGGACACATTGGGAGTGATATGAGGGACAATTTAACATCAGGACACATCGGGAGTGATATTAGGGACAATTTAACATCTGGAGACATCGCGAGTGATATTAGGGACAATTTGACATCAGGACACATCGGGAGTGATATCAGGGACAATTCAACATCAGGACTCATCGGGAATTATATTAGGGACAATTTAGCATCAGGACACATTGGAAGTGATATTAGGGACAATTTAAAATAAGGACACATTCGGAGTGATATGAGGGACAATTTAACATCTGGAGACATCGAGAGTGATATTAGGGACAATTTAACATCAGGACACATCGGGAGTGATATTAGGGACAATTCAACATCATGTTACACTGGGAATGATATTAAGGACAATTTAACATCTGGATACATCAGGAGTGATATTAGGGGCAATTTATCGTCAGGTCACATTGGGAGAGATATTATGGACAATTTACATCAGGGCACATTGGGAGTGATATTAGGGACAATTTAACATCAGGACACATCGAGAGTGATATCAGGGACAATTTAACATCAGGACACATCGGGAGTGATATTCGCGAGAATTCAACATCAGGACTCATCGGGAATGATATTTGGCAAAATTTAACATCAGGACTCATCGGGAATGATATTAGGGACAATTTAGCATCAGGACACATCGGGAGTGATATTAGGGACAATTTAACATCAGGACATATCAGGAGTGATATTAGGGACAATTTAACATCTGGAGACATTGAGAGTGATATTAGGGACAATTTAACATCAGGACACATCGGGAGTGATATCGGGGACAATTCAACATCAGGACTCATCGGGAATTATATTAGGGACAATTTAGCATCAGGACACATTGGGAGTGATATTCGGGACAATTTAAAATAAGGACACATTCGGAGTGATATGAGGGACAATTTAACATCAGGACACATCGGGAGTGATATTAGGGACAATTTAACATCTGGAGACATTGAGAGTGATATTTGGGACAATTTAACATCAGGACACATCGGGAGTGATATTAGGGACAATTTAACATCATGTTACACTGGGAGTGATATTAAGGACAATTTAACATCAGGACACATCAGGAGTGATATTAGGGGCAATTTATCGTCAGGTCACATTGGGAGAGATATTAGGGACAATTTACATCAGGGCATATTGGGAGTGATATTAGGGACAATTTAACATCAGGACACATCGAGAGTGATATCAGGGACAATTTAACATCAGGACACATCGGGAGTGATATTCGCGAGAATTCAACATCAGGACTCATCGGGAATGATATTTGGCAAAATTTAACATCAGGACTCATCGGGAATGATATTAGGGACAATTTAGCATCAGGACACATCGGGAGTGATATTAGGGACAATTTAACATCAGGACATATCAGGAGTGATATTAGGGACAATTTAACATCTGGAGACATCGAGAGTGTTATTAGGGCCAATTTAACAGCAGGACACATCGGGAGTGATATTAGGGACAATGTAACATCAGCAAACACTGGGAGTGATTTTGGGGACAATTTATCATCAAGACACATCGGGAATGATGTTCGGGGCAATTTAACATCAGGAGTGATGTTCGGGCCAATTTAACATCAGGACACATTGGGAGTGATATGAGGGACAATTTAACATTGGGACACATCGGGAGTGACATTTGGGACAATTTATGATCAGGGCACATCGGGAATGATATTCGGGGCAATTTAACATCAGGAGTGATGTTCGGGCCAATTTATCATCAGGACACATTGGGAGTGATATGAGGGACAATTTATCATCAGGACATATCGAGAGTGACATGAGGGACAATTTATCACCAGGACACATCAGCAGTGATATTAGGGACAATTTATCAGCAGTTCACATCGAGAGTGATATTAGGGACAATTCAACATCAGGACACATCGGGAGTGATATGAGGGACAATTTATCATCAGGACACATTGGGAGTGTTATTAGGGACAATTTAACATCTGGACACATCGGGAGTGATATTAGGGACAATTTTGCATCAGGACACATCAGGAATGATATGAGGGACAATTTAACATCAGGACATATCAGGAGTGATATTAGGGACAATTTAACATCTGGAGACATCGAGAGTGTTATTAGGGACAATTTAACAGCAGGACACATCGGGAGTGATATTAGGGACAATGTCACATCAGCAAACACTGGGAGTGATTTTGGGGACAATTTATCATCAAGACACATCGGGAATGATGTTCGGGGCAATTTAACATCAGGAGTGATGTTCGGGCCAATTTAACATCAGGACACATTGGGAGTGATATGAGGGACAATTTAACATCAGGACACATCGGGAGTGATATTAGGGACAATTTAACATCTGGAGACATCGAGAGTGATATTCGTGACAATTTAACATCAGGACACATCGGGAGTGATATGAGGGACAATTTAACATCATGTCACATTGGGAATGATATTAGGGACAATTTAACATCTGGACACATCCGGAGTGATATTAGTGGCAATTTATCGTCAGGACACATCAGGAGTGATATTAGGGACAATTTATCATCAGTGCAGATCAGAAGTAAGATTTGGGACAATTTAACATCAGGGCACATCAGGAATGATATGAGGGACAATTTAACATCAGGACACATCAGCAGTGATATTAGGGACAATTTAACATCTGGACACATCGGGAGTGAAATTAGGGACAATTTATCATCAGGACACATCGGGAGTGATATTGGGGACAATTCAACATCAGCACTCATCGGGAATGATATTTGGGAAAATTTAACATCAGGACTCATCGGGAATGATATTAGGGACAATTTAGCATCAGGACACATTGGGAGTGATATTAGGGACAATTTAAAATCAGGACACATTGGGAGTGATATGAGGGACAATTTAACATCAGGACACATCGGGAGTGATATTAGGGACAATTTAACATCTGGAGACATCGCGAGTGATATTAGGGACAATTTGACATCAGGACACATCGGGAGTGATATCAGGGACAATTCAACATCAGGACTCATCGGGAATTATATTAGGGACAATTTAGCATCAGGACACATTGGGAGTGATATTAGGGACAATTTAAAATAAGGACACATTCGGAGTGATATGAGGGACAATTTAACATCAGGACACATCGGGAGTGATATTAGGGACAATTTAACATCTGGAGACATCGAGAGTGATATTAGGGACAATTTAACATCAGGACACATCGGGAGTGATATTAGGGACAATTCAACATCATGTTACACTGGGAATGATATTAAGGACAATTTAACATCTGGATACATCAGGAGTGATATTAGGGGCAATTTATCATCAGGACACATCGGGAGAGATATTTGGGACAATTTATCATCAGGACAAATGAGCAGTGATATTAGGGACAATTTAACATCTGGAGACATTGAGAGTGATATTAAGGACAATTTAACATCAGGACACATCGGGAGTGATATCGGGGACAATTCAACATCAGGACTCATCGGGAATTATATTAGGGACAATTTAGCATCAGGACACATTGGGAGTGATATTAGGGACAATTTAAAATAAGGACACATTCGGAGTGATATGAGGGACAATTTAACATCAGGACACATCGGGAGTGATATTAGGGACAATTTAACATCTGGAGACATTGAGAGTGATATTTGGGACAATTTAACATCAGGACACATCGGGAGTGATATTAGGGACAATTTAACATCATGTTACACTGGGATTGATATTAAGGACAATTTAACATCAGGACACATCAGCAGTGATATTAGGGACAATTTAACATCTGGACACATCGGGAGTGAAATTAGGGACAATTTATCATCAGGACACATCGGGAGTGATATTGGGGACAATTCAACATCAGGACTCATCGGGAATGATATTTGGGAAAATTTAACATCAGGACTCATCGGGAATGATATTAGGGACAATTTAGCATCAGGACACATTGGGAGTGATATTAGGGACAATTTAAAATCAGGACACATTGGGAGTGATATGAGGGACAATTTAACATCAGGACACATCGGGAGTGATATTAGGGACAATTTAACATCTGGAGACATCGCGAGTGATATTAGGGACAATTTGACATCAGGACACATCGGGAGTGATATCAGGGACAATTCAACATCAGGACTCATCGGGAATTATATTAGGGACAATTTAGCATCAGGACACATTGGAAGTGATATTAGGGACAATTCAACATCATGTTACACTGGGAATGATATTAAGGACAATTTAACATCTGGATACATCAGGAGTGATATTAGGGGCAATTTATCGTCAGGTCACATTGGGAGAGATATTAGGGACAATTTACATCAGGGCACATTGGGAGTGATATTAGGGACAATTTAACATCAGGACACATCGAGAGTGATATCAGGGACAATTTAACATCAGGACACATCGGGAGTGATATTCGCGAGAATTCAACATCAGGACTCATCGGGAATGATATTTGGCAAAATTTAACATCAGGACTCATCGGGAATGATATTAGGGACAATTTAGCATCAGGACACATCGGGAGTGATATTAGGGACAATTTAACATCAGGACATATCAGGAGTGATATTAGGGACAATTTAACATCTGGAGACATTGAGAGTGATATTAGGGACAATTTAACATCAGGACACATCGGGAGTGATATCGGGGACAATTCAACATCAGGACTCATCGGGAATTATATTAGGGACAATTTAGCATCAGGACACATTGGGAGTGATATTCGGGACAATTTAAAATAAGGACACATTCGGAGTGATATGAGGGACAATTTAACATCAGGACACATCGGGAGTGATATTAGGGACAATTTAACATCTGGAGACATTGAGAGTGATATTTGGGACAATTTAACATCAGGACACATCGGGAGTGATATTAGGGACAATTTAACATCATGTTACACTGGGAGTGATATTAAGGACAATTTAACATCAGGACACATCAGGAGTGATATTAGGGGCAATTTATCGTCAGGTCACATTGGGAGTGATATTAGGGACAATTTAACATCAGGACACATCGAGAGTGATATCAGGGACAATTTAACATCAGGACACATCGGGAGTGATATTCGCGAGAATTCAACATCAGGACTCATCGGGAATGATATTTGGCAAAATTTAACATCAGGACTCATCGGGAATGATATTAGGGACAATTTAGCATCAGGACACATCGGGAGTGATATTAGGGACAAATTAACATCAGGACATATCAGGAGTGATATTAGGGACAATTTAACATCTGGAGACATCGAGAGTGTTATTAGGGCCAATTTAACAGCAGGACACATCGGGAGTGATATTAGGGACAATGTAACATCAGCAAACACTGGGAGTGATATTGGGGACAATTTATCATCAAGACACATCGGGAATGATGTTCGGGGCAATTTAACATCAGGAGTGATGTTTGGGCCAATTTAACATCAGGACACATTGGGAGTGATATGAGGGACAATTTAACATTGGGACACATCGGGAGTGACATTTGGGACAATTTATCATCAGGACACATCGGGAATGATGTTCGGGGCAATTTAACATCAGGAGTGATGTTCGGGCCAATTTATCATCAGGACACATTGGGAGTGATATGAGGGACAATTTATCATCAGGACATATCGAGAGTGACATGAGGGACAATTTATCATCAGGACACATCAGCAGTGATATTAGGGACAATTTATCAGCAGTTCACATCGAGAGTGATATTAGGGACAATTCAACATCAGGACACATCGGGAGTGATATGAGGGACAATTTATCATCAGGACACATTGGGAGTGTTATTAGGGACAATTTAACATCTGGACACATCGGGAGTGATATTAGGGACAATTTAGCATCAGGACACATCAGGAATGATATGAGGGACAATTTAACATCAGGACATATCAGGAGTGATATTAGGGACAATTTAACATCTGGAGACATCGAGAGTGTTATTAGGGCCAATTTAACAGCAGGACACATCGGGAGTGATATTAGGGACAATGTCACATCAGCAAACACTGGGAGTGATATTGGGGTCAATTTATCATCAAGACACATCGGGAATGATGTTCGGGGCAATTTAACATCAGGAGTGATGTTCGGGCCAATTTAACATCAGGACACATTGGGAGTGATATGAGGGACAATTTAACATCAGGACACATCGGGAGTGATATTAGGGACAATTTAACATCTGGAGACATCGAGAGTGATATTCGTGACAATTTAACATCAGGACACATCGGGAGTGATATTAGTGGCAATTTATCGTCAGGACA
Organism: Heptranchias perlo; assembly: GCF_035084215.1. Classification (NCBI taxonomy): domain Eukaryota; kingdom Metazoa; phylum Chordata; class Chondrichthyes; order Hexanchiformes; family Hexanchidae; genus Heptranchias; species Heptranchias perlo. Next base: position 179,261 of record NW_027139389.1, read on the forward strand.
CATCAGGAGTGATATTAGGGACAATTTATCATCAGTGCAGATCAGAAGTAAGATTTGGGACAATTTAACATCAGGGCACATCAGGAATGATATGAGGGACAATTTAACATCAGGACACATCAGCAGTGATATTAGGGACAATTTAACATCTGGACACATCGGGAGTGAAATTAGGGACAATTTATCATCAGGACACATCGGGAGTGATATTGGGGACAATTCAACATCAGCACTCATCGGGAATGATATTTGGGAAAATTTAACATCAGGACTCATCGGGAATGATATTAGGGACAATTTAGCATCAGGACACATTGGGAGTGATATTAGGGACAATTTAACATCTGGAGACATCGAGAGTGATATTAGGGACAATTCAACATCAGGACATATCGGGAGTGATATTAGGGACAATTTAACATCTGGAGACATCGCGAGTGATATTAGGGACAATTTGACATCAGGACACATCGGGAGTGATATCAGGGACAATTCAACATCAGGACTCATCGGGAATTATATTAGGGACAATTTAGCATCAGGACACATTCGGAGTGATATGAGGGACAATTTAACATCAGGACACATCGGGAGTGATATTAGGGACAATTTAACATCTGGAGACATCGAGAGTGATATTAGGGACAATTCAACATCATGTTACACTGGGAATGATATTAAGGACAATTTAACATCTGGATACATCAGGAGTGATATTAGGGGCAATTTATCATCAGGACACATCGGGAGAGATATTCGGGACAATTTAACATCAGGACAGATCGGGAGTGATATTCGGGAGAATTTAACATCAGGACTCATCGGGAATGATATTTGGCAAAATTTAACATCAGGACACATCGGGAATGATATTAGGGACAATTTAGCATCAGGACACATCGGGAGTGATATTAGGGACAATTTAACATCAGGACATATCGGGAGTGATATTAGGGACAATGTAACATCAGCAAACACTGGGAGTGATTTTGGGGACAATTTATCATCAAGACACATCGGGAATGATGTTCGGGGCAATTTAACATCAGGAGTGATGTTCGGGCCAATTTAACATCAGGACACATTGGGAGTGATATGAGGGACAATTTAACATTGGGACACATCGGGAGTGACATTTGGGACAATTTATGATCAGGGCACATCGGGAATGATATTCGGGGCAATTTAACATCAGGAGTGATGTTCGGGCCAATTTATCATCAGGACACATTGGGAGTGATATGAGGGACAATTTATCATCAGGACATATCGAGAGTGACATGAGGGACAATTTATCACCAGGACACAGCAGCAGTGATATTAGGGACAATTTATCAGCAGTTCACATCGAGAGTGATATTAGGGACAATTCAACATCAGGACACATCGGGAGTGATATGAGGGACAATTTATCATCAGGACATATTGGGAGTGTTATTAGGGACAATTTAACATCTGGACACATCGGGAGTGATATTAGGGACAATTTAGCATCAGGACACATCAGGAATGATATGAGGGACAATTTAACATCAGGACACATCGGGAGTGATATTAGGGACAATTTAACATCAGGAGACATCGAGAGTGATATTAGGGACAATTTAACATCAGGACACATCGGGAGTGATATTAGTGGCAATTTAACATCTGGACACATCCGGAGTGATATTAGTGGCAATTTATCGTCAGGACACATCAGGAGTGATATTAGGGACAATTTATCATCAGTGCAGATCAGAAGTAAGATTTGGGACAATTTAACATCAGGGCACATCAGGAATGATATGAGGGACAATTTAACATCAGGACACATCAGCAGTGATATTAGGGACAATTTAACATCTGGACACATCGGGAGTGAAATTGGGGACAATTCAACATCAGCACTCATCGGGAATGATATTTGGGAAAATTTAACATCAGGACTCATCGGGAATGATATTAGGGACAATTTAGCATCAGGACACATTGGGAGTGATATTAGGGACAATTTAAAATCAGGACACATTGGGAGTGATATTAGGGACAATTTAACATCTGGAGACATCGCGAGTGATATTAGGGACAATTTGACATCAGGACACATCGGGAGTGATATCAGGGACAATTTAACATCTGGAGACATCGCGAGTGATATTAGGGACAATTTGACATCAGGACACATCGGGAGTGATATCAGGGACAATTCAACATCAGGACTCATCGGGAATTATATTAGGGACAATTTAGCATCAGGACACATTGGGAGTGATATTAGGGACAATTTAAAATAAGGACACATTCGGAGTGATATGAGGGACAATTTAACATCAGGACACATCGGGAGTGATATTAGGGACAATTTAACATCTGGAGACATCGAGAGTGATATTAGGGACAATTTAACATCAGGACACATCGGGAGTGATATTAGGGACAATTCAACATCATGTTACACTGGGAATGATATTAAGGACAATTTAACATCTGGATACATCAGGAGTGATATTAGGGGCAATTTATCATCAGGACACATCGGGAGAGATATTAGGGACAATTTACATCAGGGCACATCGGGAGTGATATTAGGGACAATTTAACATCAGGACACATCGAGAGTGATATCAGGGACAATTTAACATCAGGACAGATCGGGAGTGATATTCGGGAGAATTCAACATCAGGACTCATCGGGAATGATATTTGGCAAAATTTAACATCAGGACACATCGGGAATGATATTAGGGACAATTTAGCATCAGGACACATCGGGAGTGATATTAGGGACAATTTAAAATAAGGACACATCGGGAGTGATATTAGGGACAATGTAACATCAGCAAACACTGGGAGTGATATTGGGGACAATTTATCATCAAGACACATCGGGAATGATATTCGGGGCAATTTAACATCAGGAGTGATGTTCGGGCCAATTTAACATCAGGACACATTGGGAGTGATATGAGGGACAATTTAACATTGGGACACATCGGGAGTGACATTTGGGACAATTTATGATCAGGGCACATCGGGAATGATATTCGGGGCAATTTAACATCAGGAGTGATGTTCGGGCCAATTTATCATCAGGACACATTGGGAGTGATATGAGGGACAATTTATCATCAGGACATATCGAGAGTGACATGAGGGACAATTTATCACCAGGACACAGCAGCAGTGATATTAGGGACAATTTATCAGCAGTTCACATCGAGAGTGATATTAGGGACAATTCAACATCAGGACACATCGGGAGTGATATGAGGGACAATTTATCATCAGGACATATTGGGAGTGTTATTAGGGACAATTTAACATCTGGACACATTGGGAGTGATATTAGGGACAATTTAGCATCAGGACACATCAGGAATGATATGAGGGACAATTTAACATCAGGACACATCGGGAGTGATATTAGGGACAATTTAACATCAGGAGACATCGAGAGTGATATGAGGGACAATTTAACATCATGTCACATTGGGAATGATATTAGGGACAATTTAACATCTGGACACATCCGGAGTGATATTAGTGGCAATTTATCGTCAGGACACATCAGGAGTGATATTAGGGACAATTTATCATCAGTGCAGATCAGAAGTAAGATTTGGGACAATTTAACATCAGGGCACATCAGGAATGATATGAGGGACAATTTAACATCAGGACACATCAGCAGTGATATTAGGGACAATTTAACATCTGGACACAACGGGAGTGAAATTAGGGACAATTTATCATCAGGACACATCGGGAGTGATATTGGGGACAATTCAACATCAGGACTCATCGGGAATGATATTTGGGAAAATTTAACATCAGGACTCATCGGGAATGATATTAGGGACAATTTAGCATCAGGACACATTGGGAGTGATATTAGGGACAATTTAAAATCAGGACACATTGGGAGTGATATGAGGGACAATTTAACATCAGGACACATCGGGAGTGATATTAGGGACAATTTAACATCTGGAGACATCGCGAGTGATATTAGGGACAATTTGACATCAGGACACATCGGGAGTGATATCAGGGACAATTCAACATCAGGACTCATCGGGAATTATATTAGGGACAATTTAGCATCAGGACACATTGGGAGTGATATTAGGGACAATTTAAAATAAGGACACATTCGGAGTGATATGAGGGACAATTTAACATCAGGACACAACGGGAGTGATATTAGGGACAATTTAACATCTGGAGACATCGAGAGTGATATTAGGGACAATTTAACATCAGGACACATCGGGAGTGATATTAGGGACAATTCAACATCATGTTACACTGGGAATGATATTAAGGACAATTTAACATCTGGATACATCGGGAGAGATATTAGGGACAATTTACATCAGGGCACATCGGGAGTGATATTAGGGACAATTTAACATCAGGACACATCGAGAGTGATATCAGGGACAATTTAACATCAGGACAGATCGGGAGTGATATTCGGGAGAATTCAACATCAGGACTCATCGGGAATGATATTTGGCAAAATTTAACATCAGGACACATCGGGAATGATATTAGGGACAATTTAGCATCAGGACACATTGGGAGTGATATGAGGGACAATTTAACATCTGGACACATCGGGAGTGATATTAGGGACAATTTAGCATCAGGACACATTGGGAGTTGTATTAGGGACAATTTAACATCTGGACACATCGGGAGTGATATTCGGGACAATTTAGCATCAGGACACATTGGGAGTGATATTAGGGACAATTTAACATCTGGACACATTGGGAGTGATATTTGGGACAATTTAGCATCAGGACACATTGGGAGTGATCTTCGGGACAATTTAACATCAGGACACATCAGGAGTGATATTCGGGACAATTTATCATCAGGACAAATGAGCAGTGATATAAGGGACAATTTAACATCTGGAGACATTGAGAGTGATATTAGGGACAATTCAACATCAGGACTCATCGGGAATTATATTAGGGACAATTTAGCATCAGGACACATTGGGAGTGATATTAGGGACAATTTAAAATAAGGACACATTCGGAGTGATATTCGGGACAATTTAACATCAGGACACATCGGGAGTGATGGTCGGGACAATTTAACATCTGGAGACATCGAGAGTGATATTAGGGGCAATTTAACATCAGGACACAAAGGAATGATATTAGGGACAATTTAACATCAGGACACATCGAGAGTGATATCAGGGACAATTTAACATCAGGACAGATCGGGAGTGATATTCGGGAGAATTCAACATCAGGACTCATCGGGAATGATATTTGGCAAAATTTAACATCAGGACTCATCGGGAATGATATTAGGGACAATTTAGCATCAGGACACATTGGGAGTGATATGAGGGACAATTTAACATCTGGACACATCGGGAGTGATATTAGGCACATTTTAGCATCAGGACAAATGAGCAGTGATATAAGGGACAATTTAACATCTGGAGACATTGAGAGTGATATTAGGGACAATTCAACATCAGGACTCATCGGGAATTATATTAGGGACAATTTAGCATCAGGACACATTGGGAGTGATATTAGGGACAATTTAAAATAAGGACACATTCGGAGTGATATGAGGGACAATTTAACATCAGGACACATCGGGAGTGATATTCGGGACAATTTAACATCAGGACACATCGGGAATGATATTTGGGAAAATTTAACATCAGGACTCATCGGGAGTGATATTTGGGACAATTTAACATCAGGACACATCGGGAGTGATATTTGGGACAATTTAACATCAGGACACATTGGGAGTGATATTGGAGACAATTTAACATCAGGACATATCGAGAATGATATGATGGACAATTTAAAATTAGGACACATCGGGAGTGATATTGGGGACAATTTAACATCAGGACACATGTGGAGTGATATGAGGGATACTTTAAGATCAGGACACATCGGGAATGATAGTTGGGACAATTTAACACCAGGACACATCGGGAGTGATATTCGGGAAAATTTAACATCAGGACTCATCGGGAATGATATTTGGGAAAATTTAACATCAGGGCTCATCGGGAATGGTATCAGGGACAATTTAGCATCAGGACACATGGGAGTGATATTCGGGACAATTTAACATCTGGACACATCGGGAATGATATTAGGGACAATTTAACATCTGGACACATCAGGAGTGATATTAGGGGCAATTTATCATCAGGACACATCGGGAATGATATGAGGGACAATTTAACATCAGGGCACATCGGGAGTGATATTGGGGACAATTTAACACAAGGACACATCGGGAGTGATATTTGGGACAATTTAACATCAGGACACATCGGGAATGATATTTGGGACAATTTAACATCAGGACACATCGGGAATGATATTTGGGACAATTTAACATCAGGACACTTCGGGAGTGATATTCGGGACAATTTAAGATCAGGACACATCGGGAATGATATTTGGGACAATTTAACATCAGGACACATCGGGAGTGATATTCGGGAAAATTTAACATCAGGGCTCATCGGGAATGGTATCAGGGACAATTTAGCATCAGGACACATGGGAGTGATATTAGGGACAATTTAACATCTGGACACATCGGGAATGATATTCGGGACAATTTAACATCATGTTACAGTGGGAATGATATTGAGGACAATTTAACATCTGGACACATCACGAGTGATATTCGGGGCAATTTATCATCAGGACACATCGGGAATGATATTCGGGACAATTTAACATCATGTTACAGTGGGAATGATATTGAGGACAATTTAACATCTGGACACATCACGAGTGATATTCGGGACAATTTAACATCAGGGCACATCGGGAGTTATATTAGGGACAATTTAACATCAGGACACATCGGGAGTGATATAAGGGACAATTTAACATCAGGACATATCGGGAATGATGTGATGGACAATTTTATATCAGGACACATGGGAAGTGATATTTGGGACAATGTAACATCAGGAAACACTGGGAGTGATATTGGGGACAATTCGTCATCAGGAGACATCGGGAGTGATATTCGGGGTAATTTAACAAGAGGAGTGATGTTCGCGCCAATTTAACATCAGGACACATCAGGAGTGACCTTTGGGACAATTTATCATCAGGACACATCGGGAATGATATTCGGGGCAATTTAACATCAGGAATGATGTTCAGGCCAAATTAACATCTGGACACATTGGGAGTGATATGAGGGACAATTTATCATCCGAACACATCAGCAGTGATATTCGGGACAATTAACATCAGGACACATCAACAGTGATATGAGTGACAATTTATCATCAGGACACATCGAGAGTGATATGAGGGACAATTTAACATCTGGAGACATCGAGAGTGATATTAGGGACAATTTAACATCAGGACACATCGAGAGTGATATTTGGGACAATTTAACACAAGGAGACATCGTGAGTGATATTTGGGACAATTTAACATCTGGATACATCGGGAGTGATATGAGGGACAATTTAACATCAGGACACATCGGGAGTGATATTTGGGACAATTTAACATCAGGGCACTTCGGGAGTGATATTGGGGACAATTTAACACAAGGACACATCGGGAGTGATATTTGGGACAATTTAACACAAGGACACATCGTGAGTGATATTTGGGACAATTTAACATCTGGATACATCGGGAGTGATATTAGGGACAATTTAACATAAGGACACATCGGGAGTGATATCAGGGACAATTTATCATCAGGACACATCGGGAGTGATATGAGGGACAATTTAACATCGGGACACATCGGGAGTGATATTCGGCACAATTTATCATCAAGACACATCGGGAGTGATATTAGGGACAATTTAACATCTGGAGACATCGACAGTGATATTAGGGACAATTTAAAATCATGACACATCGGGAGTGGTATTCGGGACAATTTAACATCGGGACACATCTGGAGTGATATTAGAAACAACTTAACATCGGGACACATCGGGAGTAATATTTGGGACAATGTAACACCAGGACACATCGGGAGTGACATTAGGGAAAATTTATCATCAGGACACATCAGCAGTGATATTGGGGACAATTTAACATCACGACACATCGGGAGTGACATTAGGGACAATTTAACATCAGGACACATCGGGAGTGATATTTGGGACAATTTAACATCAGGACACATCGGGAGTGATATTTTGGACAATTTAACATCAGGACACATCGTGAATGATAGTTGGGACAATTTAACATCAGGACACATCGGGAGTGATATTCGGGAAAATTTAACATCAGGACTCATCGGGAATGATATTTGGGAAAATTTAACATCAGGGCTCATCGGGAATGGTATCAGGGACAATTTAGCATCAGGACACATGGGAGTGATATTCGGGACAATTTAACATCTGGACACATCGGGAATGATATTAGGGACAATTTAACATCATGTTACAGTGGGAATGATATTGAGGACAATTTAACATCTGGACACATCAGGAGTGATATTAGGGGCAATTTATCATCAGGACACATCGGGAATGATATTTGGGACAATGTAACATCAGGAAACACTGGGAGTGATATTGGGGACAATTCGTCATCAGGAGACATCGGGAGTGATATTCGGGGTAATTTAACAAGAGGAGTGATGTTCGCGCCAATTTAACATCAGGACACATCAGGAGTGACCTTTGGGACAATTTATCATCAGGACACATCGGGAATGATATTCGGGGCAATTTAACATCAGGAATGATGTTCAGGCCAAATTAACATCTGGACACATTGGGAGTGATATGAGGGACAATTTATCATCCGAACACATCAGCAGTGATATTAGGGACAATTTATCATCAGGACACATCGAGAGTGATATGAGGGACAATTTAACATCTGGAGACATCGAGAGTGATATTAGGGACAATTTAACATCAGGACACATCGAGAGTGATATTTGGGACAATTTAACATCTGGATACATCGGGAGTGATATGAGGGACAATTTAACATCAGGACACATCGGGAGTGATGTTCGGTCAATTTAACATCAGGGCACTTCGGGAGTGATATTGGGGACAAATTAACACAAGGACACATCGTGAGTGATATTTGGGACAATTTAACACAAGGACACATCGTGAGTGATATTTGGGACAATTTAACATCTGGATACATCGTGAGTGATATTAGGGACAATTTAACATAAGGACACATCGGGAGTGATATTAGGGACAATTTATCATCAGGACACATCGGGAGTGATATGAGGGACAATTTAACATCGGGACACATCGGGAGTGATATTCGGGACAATTTATCATCAAGACACATCGGGAGTGATATTAGGGACAATTTAACATCTGGAGACATCGAGAGTGATATTGGGGACAATTTAAAATCATGACACATCGGGAGTGATATGAGGGACAATTTAACATCGGGACACATCGGGAGTGGTATTCGGGACAATTTAACATCGGGACACATCTGGAGTGATATTAGAAACAATTTAACATCGGGACACATCGGGAGTGACGTGAGGGAAAATTTATCATCAGGACACATCAGCAGTGATATTGGGGACAATTTAACATCACGACACATCGGGAGTGACATTAGGGACAATTTAACATCAGGACACATCGGGAGTGATATTGGGGACAATTTAACATCAGGACATATCGAGAATGATATGATGGACAATTTAAAATTAGGACACATCGGGAGTGATATTTGGGACAATTTAACATCAGGACACATCGGGAGTGATATTTGGGACAATTTAACATCAGGACACATCGGGAGTGATATTGGGGACAATTTAACATCAGGACATATCGAGAATGATATGATGGACAATTTAAAATTAGGACACATCGGGAGTGATATTGGGGACAATTTAACATCAGGACACATCGGGAGTGATATTGGGGACAATTTAACACAAGGACACATCGGGAGTGATATGACGGACAATTTAACATCAGGACACATCGGGAGTGACCTTTGGGACAATTTATCATCAGGACACATCGGGAATGATATTCGGGGCAATTTAGCATCAGGAGTGATGTTCAGGCCAAATTAACATCTGGACACATTGGGAGTGATATGAGGGACAATTTATCATCCGAACACATCAGCAGTGATATTAGGGACAATTAACATCAGGACACATCAGCAGTGATATGAGTGACAATTTATCAGCAGGACGGACACATCGAGAGTGTTATTCGGGACAATTTAACATCTGGAGACATCGAGAGTGTTATTTGGGACAATTTAACATCAGGACACATCAAGAGTGATATTTGGGACAATTTAACACAAGGACACATCAGGAGTGATATTTGGAACAATATAACACAAGGAGACATCGTGAGTGATATTTGGGACAATTTAACATCTGGATACATCGGGAGTGATATTAGGGACAATTTAACATGAGGACACATCGGGAGTGATATTAGGGACAATTTATCATCAGGACACATCGGGAGTGATGTTAGGGACAATTTATCATCAGGACATATCGGGAGTGAGATTAGGGACAATTTATCATCAGGATACATCGGGAGTGATATTAGGGACAATTTAACATCAGGAAACACTGGGAATGATATTGTGGACAATTTATCATCAGGACACATCGGGAGTGAGATTCGGGACAATTTATCATCAGGACCCATCGAGAGTGATATTAGGGACAATTTAACATATGGGGACATCGAGAGTGATATTCGGTACAATTTAACATCAGGACACATCGAGAGTGATATTGGGGACAATTTAACACAAGGACACATCTGGAGTGATATTTGGGACAATTTAACACAAGGAGACATCGTGAGTGATATTTGGGACAATTTAACATCTGGATACATCGGGAGTTATATGAGGGACAATTTAACATCAGGACACATCGGGAGTGATATTTGGGACAATTTAACGTCAGGACACATCGGGAGTGATATTTGGGACAATTTAACATCTGGATACATCGGGACTGATATGAGGGACAATTTATCATCAGGAGACATTTGGAGTGATATTCGGGATAATTCATCGTCAGGACATATGGGGAGAGATATTCGGGACAATTTAACATCAGGAAACATCAGGAGTGATATGAGAGACAATTTAACATCAGGACACATCGGGAGTGATATTTGAGACAATTTATCATCAGGACATATCGGGAGTGAGATGTGGGACAATTTATCATCAGGACACATCGGGAGTGATATTAGGGACAAATTAACATCTGGTCACATCAGGAGTGATATTCGGGGCAATTTAACATCAGGACATATCGGGAGTGATATGAGGGACAATTTAACATTAGGACAGCAGCGGGAGTAACATTCGGGACAATTTATCATCAGGTCACACTGGGAGTGATATTAGGGACAATTTAACATCTGCACACATACGGAATGATATTCGGGACAATTTAACATCAGGACACATCGGGAATGATATGAGGGCCAATTTAGAATCAGGACACATTGGGAGTGATATTCGGGACCATTTAACATCAGGACACATCGGGAGTGATATGAGAGACAATTTAACATCATGTCACACTGGGAGTGATATTAGGGACAATTTAACATCAGGACACATCGGGAGTGATATTAGGGACAATTTAACACAAGGACACATCGGGAGTGATATCAGGGACAATTTATCATCAGGACACATCGGGAGTGATATTAGGGACAATTTATCATCAGGACATATCGGGAGTGATATTCGGGACAATTTAACACAAGGACACATCAGGAGTGAGATTTGGGACAATTTATCATCAGGACACATCGGGAGTGATATTAGGGGCAATTTATCATCAGGACGCATCGGGAGTGATATTTGGGGCAATTTATCGTGAGGACACATCGGGAGTGATATTTGGGACAATGTAACATCAGGAAACACTGGGACAATTTATTGTGGACACATCGGGAGTGATATGAGGGACAATTTATCATCAGAACATATCGGGAGTGATATTGGGGACAATTTTATGTTAGGACACATCGGGAGTGATATTCGGGGCAATTTAACATGAGGAGTGATGTTCGGACCAATTTAACATCAGGACACATCGGGAGTGATATGACAGACAATTTAACATCAGGACACATCTGAAGTGATATTTGTGACAATTTAACATCAGGACTCATCGGGAGTGATATTTGGGACAATTTAACATCAGGATACATCGGGAGTGATATTTGGGACAATGTAATATCAGGAAACACTGGGAGTGATATTGGGGACAATTCGTCATCAGGAGACATCGGGAGTGATATTCGGGGTAATTTAACAAGAGGAGTGATGTTCGCGCTAATTTAACATCAGGACACATCGGGAGTGACCTTTGGGACAATTTATCATCAGGACACATCGGGAATGATATTCGGGGCAATTTAGCATCAGGAGTGATGTTCAGGCCAAATTAACATCTGGACACATTGGGAGTGATATGAGGGACAATTTATCATCCAAACACATCAGCAGTTATATTAGGGACAATTAACATCAGGACACATCAGCAGTGATATGAGTGACAATTTATCAGCAGGACACATCGAGAGTGATATTCGGGACAATTTAACATCTGGAGACATCGAGAGTGATATTTGGGACAATTTAACATCAGGACACATCGAGAGTGATATTTGGGACCATTTAACACAAGGACACATCAGGAGTGATATTTGGGACAATTTAACACAAGGAGACATCGTGAGTGATATTTGGGACAATTTAACATCTGGATACATCGGGAGTGATATTAGGGACAATTTAACATGAGGACACATCGGGAGTGATATTAGGGACAATTTATCATCAGGACACATCGGGAGTGATATTAGGGACAATTTAACATGAGGACACATCGGGAGTGATATTAGGGACAATTTATCATCAGGACACATCGGGAGTGATATTAGGGGCAATTTATCGTGAGGACACATCGGGAGTGATATTTGGGACAATGTAACATCAGGAAACACTGGGAGTGATATTGTGGACAATTTATCATCAGGACACATCGGGAGTGATATTAGGGACAATTTAACATCTGGAGACATCGAGAGTGATATTAGGTACAATTTAACATCAGGACACATCTGGAGTGATATTTGGGACAATTTAACACAAGGAGACATCGTGAGTGATATTTGGGACAATTTAACATCTGGATACATCGGGAGTTATATGAGGGACAATTTAACATCAGGACACATTGGGAGTGATATTTGGGACAATTTAACGTCAGGACACATCGGGAGTGATATTGGGGAAAATTTTACACAAGGACACATCGGGAGTGATATTTGGGACAATTTAACATCTGGATACATCGGGACTGATATGAGGGACAATTTATCATAAGGAGACATTTGGAGTGATATTCGGGATCATTCATCGTCAGGACATATGGGGAGAGATATTCAGGACAATTTAACATCAGGAAACATCAGGAGTGATATTAGAGACAATTTATCATCAGGACACATCGGGAGTGATATCAGGGACAATTTATCATCAGGACATATCGGGAGTGAGATGTGGGACAATTTTAAATCATGACACATCGGGAGTGGTATTCGGGACAATTTAACATCGGGACACATCTGGAGTGATATTAGAAACAATTTAACATCGGGACACATCGGGAGTGACGTGAGGGAAAATTTATCATCAGGACACATCAGCAGTGATATTGGGGACAATTTAACATCACGACACATCGGGAGTGACATTAGGGACAATTTAACATCAGGACACATCGGGAGTGATATTTGGGACAATATAACACAAGGAGACATCGTGAGTGATATTTGGGACAATTTAACATCTGGATACATCGGGAGTGATATTAGGGACAATTTAACATGAGGACACATCGGGAGTGATATTGGGGACAATTTATCATCAGGACACATCGGGAGTGATGTTAGGGACAATTTATCATCAGGACATATCGGGAGTGAGATTAGGGACAATTTATCATCAGGACACATCGGGAGTGATGTTAGGGACAATTTATCATCAGGACATATCGGGAGTGAGATTCGGGACAATTTATCATCAGGATACATCGGGAGTGATATTAGGGACAATTTAACATCAGGAAACACTGGGAATGATATTGTGGACAATTTATCATCAGGACACATCGGGAGTGAGATTCGGGACAATTTATCATCAGGACCCATCGAGAGTGATATTAGGGACAATTTAACATATGGGGACATCGAGAGTGATATTCGGTACAATTTAACATCAGGACACATCGAGAGTGATATTGGGGACAATTTAACACAAGGACACATCTGGAGTGATATTTGGGACAATTTAACACAAGGAGACATCGTGAGTGATATTTGGGACAATTTAACATCTGGATACATCGGGAGTTATATGAGGGACAATTTAACATCAGGACACATCGGGAGTGATATTTGGGACAATTTAACGTCAGGACACATCGGGAGTGATATTTGGGACAATTTAACATCTGGATACATCGGGACTGATATGAGGGACAATTTATCATCAGGAGACATTTGGAGTGATATTCGGGATAATTCATCGTCAGGACATATGGGGAGAGATATTCGGGACAATTTAACATCAGGAAACATCAGGAGTGATATGAGAGACAATTTAACATCAGGACACATCGGGAGTGATATTTGAGACAATTTATCATCAGGACATATCGGGAGTGAGATGTGGGACAATTTATCATCAGGACACATCGGGAGTGATATTAGGGACAAATTAACATCTGGTCACATCAGGAGTGATATTCGGGGCAATTTAACATCAGGACATATCGGGAGTGATATGAGGGACAATTTAACATTAGGACAGCAGCGGGAGTAACATTCGGGACAATTTATCATCAGGTCACACTGGGAGTGATATTAGGGACAATTTAACATCTGCACACATACGGAATGATATTCGGGACAATTTAACATCAGGACACATCGGGAATGATATGAGGGCCAATTTAGAATCAGGACACATTGGGAGTGATATTCGGGACCATTTAACATCAGGACACATCGGGAGTGATATGAGAGACAATTTAACATCATGTCACACTGGGAGTGATATTAGGGACAATTTAACATCAGGACACATCGGGAGTGATATTAGGGACAATTTAACACAAGGACACATCGGGAGTGATATCAGGGACAATTTATCATCAGGACACATCGGGAGTGATATTAGGGACAATTTATCATCAGGACATATCGGGAGTGATATTCGGGACAATTTAACACAAGGACACATCAGGAGTGATATTAGGGACAATTTATCATCAGGACATATCGGGAGTGATATTCGGGACAATTTATCATCAGGACACATCGGGAGTGATATTAGGGGCAATTTATCATCAGGACACATCGGGAGTGATATTAGGGGCAATTTATCATCAGGACACATCGGGAGTGATATTTGGGGCAATTTATCGTGAGGACACATCCGGAGTGATATTTGGGACAATGTAACATCAGGAAACACTGGGACAATTTATTGTGGACACATCGGGAGTGATATGAGGGACAATTTATCATCAGAACATATCGGGAATGATATTCGGGGCAATTTAACATGAGGAGTGATGTTCGGACCAATTTAACATCAGGACACATCGGGAGTGATATGACAGACAATTTAACATCAGGACACATCTGAAGTGATATTTGTGACAATTTAACATCAGGACTCATCGGGAGTGATATTTGGGACAATTTTACATCAGGATACATCGGGAGTGATATTTGGGACAATGTAATATCAGGAAACACTGGGAGTGATATTGGGGACAATTCGTCATCAGGAGACATCGGGAGTGATATTCGGGGTAATTTAACAAGAGGAGTGATGTTCGCGCTAATTTAACATCAGGACACATCGGGAGTGACCTTTGGGACAATTTATCATCAGGACACATCGGGAATGATATTCGGGGCAATTTAGCATCAGGAGTGATGTTCAGGCCAAATTAACATCTGGACACATTGGGAGTGATATGAGGGACAATTTATCATCCAAACACATCAGCAGTGATATTAGGGACAATTAACATCAGGACACATCAGCAGTGATATGAGTGACAATTTATCAGCAGGACACATCGAGAGTGATATTCGGGACAATTTAACATCTGGAGACATCGAGAGTGATATTAGGGACAATTTAACATCAGGACACATCGAGAGTGATATTTGGGACCATTTAACACAAGGACACATCAGGAGTGATATTTGGGACAATTTAACACAAGGAGACATCGTGAGTGATATTTGGGACAATTTAACATCTGGATACATCGGGAGTGATATTAGGGACAATTTAACATGAGGACACATCGGGAGTGATATTAGGGACAATTTATCATCAGGACACATCGGGAGTGATATTAGGGGCAATTTATCGTGAGGACACATCGGGAGTGATATTTGGGACAATGTAACATCAGGAAACACTGGGAGTGATATTGTGGACAATTTATCATCAGGACACATCGGGAGTGATATTAGGGACAATTTAACATCTGGAGACATCGAGAGTGATATTAGGTACAATTTAACATCAGGACACATCTGGAGTGATATTTGGGACAATTTAACACAAGGAGACATCGTGAGTGATATTTGGGACAATTTAACATCTGGATACATCGGGAGTTATATGAGGGACAATTTAACATCAGGACACATTGGGAGTGATATTTGGGACAATTTAACGTCAGGACACATCGGGAGTGATATTGGGGAAAATTTTACACAAGGACACATCGGGAGTGATATTTGGGACAATTTAACATCTGGATACATCGGGACTGATATGAGGGACAATTTATCATCAGGAGACATTTGGAGTGATATTCGGGATCATTCATCGTCAGGACATATGGGGAGAGATATTCGGGACAATTTAACATCAGGAAACATCAGGAGTGATATTAGAGACAATTTATCATCAGGACACATCGGGAGTGATATCAGGGACAATTTATCATCAGGACATATCGGGAGTGAGATGTGGGACAATTTTAAATCATGACACATCGGGAGTGGTATTCGGGACAATTTAACATCGGGACACATCTGGAGTGATATTAGAAACAATTTAACATCGGGACACATCGGGAGTGACGTGAGGGAAAATTTATCATCAGGACACATCAGCAGTGATATTGGGGACAATTTAACATCACGACACATCGGGAGTGACATTAGGGACAATTTAACATCAGGACACATCGGGAGTGATATTGGGGACAATTTAACATCAGGACATGTCGAGAATGATATGATGGACAATTTAAAATTAGGACACATCGGGAGTGATATTTGGGACAATTTAACATCAGGACACATCGGGAGTGATATTTGGGACAATTTAACATCAGGACACATCGGGAGTGATATTGGGGACAATTTAACATCAGGACATATCGAGAATGATATGATGGACAATTTAAAATTAGGACACATCGGGAGTGATATTGGGGACAATTTAACATCAGGACACATCGGGAGTGATATTGGGGACAATTTAACACAAGGACACATCGGGAGTGATATGACGGACAATTTAACATCAGGACACATGTGGAGTGATATGAGGGACAATTTATCATCAGGACACATCGGGAATGATATTCGGGGCAATTTAGCATCAGGAGTGATGTTCAGGCCAAATTAACATCTGGACACATTGGGAGTGATATGAGGGACAATTTATCATCCGCACACATCAGCAGTGATATGAGTGACAATTTATCAGCAGGACGGACACATCGAGAGTGTTATTCGGGACAATTTAACATCTGGAGACATCGAGAGTGTTATTAGGGACAATTTAACATCAGGACACATCAAGAGTGATATTTGGGACCATTTAACACAAGGACACATCAGGAGTGATATTTGGAACAATATAACACAAGGAGACATCGTGAGTGATATTTGGGACAATTTAACATCTGGATACATCGGGAGTGATATTAGGGACAATTTAACATGAGGACACATCGGGAGTGATATTAGGGACAATTTATCATCAGGACACATCGGGAGTGATGTTAGGGACAATTTATCATCAGGACATATCGGGAGTGAGATTAGGGACAATTTATCATCAGGATACATCGGGAGTGATATTAGGGACAATTTAACATCAGGAAACACTGGGAATGATATTGTGGACAATTTATCATCAGGACACATCGGGAGTGAGATTCGGGACAATTTATCATCAGGACCCATCGAGAGTGATATTCGGTACAATTTAACATCAGGACACATCGAGAGTGATATTGGGGACAATTTAACACAAGGACACATCTGGAGTGATATTTGGGACAATTTAACATCTGGATACTTCGGGAGTGATATTTGGGACAATTTAACATCTGGATACATCGGGAGTTATATGAGAGACAATTTAACATCAGGACACATCGGGAGTGATATTTGAGACAATTTATCATCAGGACATATCGGGAGTGAGATGTGGGACAATTTATCATCAGGACACATCGGGAGTGATATTAGGGACAAATTAACATCTGGTCACATCAGGAGTGATATTCGGGGCAATTTAACATCAGGACATATCGGGAGTGATATGAGGGACAATTTAACATTAGGACACAGCGGGAGTAACATTCGGGACAATTTATCATCAGGTCACACTGGGAGTGATATTAGGGACAATTTAACATCTGCACACATACGGAATGATATTCGGGACAATTTAACATCAGGACACATCGGGAATGATATGAGGGCCAATTTAGAATCAGGACACATTGGGAGTGATATTCGGGACCAATTAACATCTGGACACATCGGGAGTGATATGAGAGACAATTTAACATCATGTCACACTGGGAGTGATATTAGGGACAATTTAACATCAGGACACATCGGGAGTGATATTAGGGACAATTTAACACAAGGACACATCGGGAGTGATATCAGGGACAATTTATCATCAGGACACATCGGGAGTGATATTAGGGACAATTTATCATCAGGACATATCGGGAGTGATATTCGGGACAATTTAGCACAAGGACACATCAGGAGTGAGATTTGGGACAATTTATCATCAGGACACATCGGGAGTGATATTTGGGGCAATTTATCGTGAGGACACATCGGGAGTGATATTTGGGGCAATTTATCGTGAGGACACATCGGGAGTGATATTAGTGACAATTTATCATCAGGACGCATCGGGAGTGATATTTGGGGCAATTTATCGTGAGGACACATCGGGAGTGATATTTGGGACAATGTAACATCAGGAAACACTGGGACAATTTATTGTGGACACATCGGGAGTGATATGAGCGACAATTTATCATCAGAACATATCGGGAGTGATATTGGGGACAATTTTATGTTAGGACACATCGGGAATGATATTCGGGGCAATTTAACATGAGGAGTGATGTTCGGACCAATTTAACATCAGGACACATCGGGAGTGATATGACAGACAATTTATCATCAGGACATATCGGGAGTGATATTTGTGACAATTTAACATCAGGACACATCGGGAGTGATATTTGGGACAATTTAACATCAGGATACATCGGGAGTGATATTTGGGACAATGTAATATCAGGAAACACTGGGAGTGATATTGGGGACAATTCGTCATCAGGAGACATCGGGAGTGATATTCGGGGTAATTTAACAAGAGGAGTGATGTTCGCGCCAATTTAACATCAGGACACATCGGGAGTGACCTTTGGGACAATTTATCATCAGGACACATCGGGAATGATATTCGGGGCAATTTAGCATCAGAAGTGATGTTCAGGCCAAATTAACATCTGGACACATTGGGAGTGATATGAGGGACAATTTATCATCCGAACACATCAGCAGTGATATTAGGGACAATTAACATCAGGACACATCAGCAGTGATATGAGTGACAAATTATCAGCAGGACACATCGAGAGTGATATTCGGGACAATTTAACATCTGGAGACATCGAGAGTGATATTAGGGACAATTTAACATCAGGACACATCGAGAGTGATATTTGGGACCATTTAACACAAGGACACATCAGGAGTGATATTTGGGACAATTTAACACAAGGAGACATCGTGAGTGATATTTGGGACAATTTAACATCTGGATACATCGGGAGTGATATTAGGGACAATTTAACATGAGGACACATCGGGAGTGATATTAGGGACAATTTATCATCAGGACACATCGGGAGTGATATTAGGGGCAATTTATCGTGAGGACACATCGGGATTGATATTTGGGACAATGTAACATCAGGAAACACTGGGAGTGATATTGTGGACAATTTATCATCAGGACACATCGGGAGTGATATTAGGGACAATTTAACATCTGGAGACATCGAGAGTGATATTAGGTACAATTTAACATCAGGACACATCGAGAGTGATATTGGGGACAATTTAACACAAGGACACATCTGGAGTGATATTTGGGACAATTTAACACAAGGAGACATCGTGAGTGATATTTGGGACAATTTAACATCTGGATACATCGGGAGTTATATGAGGGACAATTTAACATCAGGACACATTGGGAGTGATATTTGGGACAATTTAACGTCAGGACACATCGGGAGTGATATTGGGGAAAATTTTACACAAGGACACATTGGGAGTGATATTTGGGACAATTTAACATCTGGATACATCGGGACTGATATGAGGGACAATTTATCATCAGGAGACATTTGGAGTGATATTCGGGATAATTCATCGTCAGGACATATGGGGAGAGATATTCGGGACAATTTAACATCAGGAAACATCAGGAGTGATATTAGAGACAATTTATCATCAGGACACATCGGGAGTGATATCAGGGACAATTTATCATCAGGACATATCGGGAGTGAGATGTGGGACAATTTATCATCAGGACACATCGGGAGTGATATTAGGGACAAATTAACATCTGGTCACATCAGGAGTGATATTCGGGGCAATTTAACATCAGGACATATCGGGAGAGATATGAGGGACAATTTAACATTAGGACACATCGGGAGTAACATTCGGGACAATTTATCATCAGGTCACACTGGGAGTGATATTCGGGACAATTTAACATCTGCACACATACGGAATGATATTCGGGACAATTTAACATCAGGACACATCGGGAATGATATGAGGGCCAATTTAGAATCAGGACACATTGGGAGTGATATTCGGGACCATTTAACATCAGGACACATCGGGAGTGATATGAGAGACAATTTAACATCATGTCACACTGGGAGTGATATTAGGGACAATTTAACATCAGGACACATCGGGAGTGATATTAGGGACAATTTAACACAAGGACACATCGGGAGTGATATCAGGGACAATTTATCATCAGGACACATCGGGAGTGATATTAGGGACAATTTATCATCAGGACATATCGGGAGTGATATTAGGGACAATTTAACACAAGGACACATCGGGAGTGATATTAGGGACAATTTAACATCAGGACACATCGGGAGTGATATTAGGGACAATTTAACATCAGGACACATCGGGAGTGATATTAGGGACAATTTAACACAAGGACACATCGGGAGTGAGATTCGGGACAATTTATCATCAGGACACATCGGGAGTGATATTTGGGACAATGTAACATCAGGAAACACTGGGACAATTTATTGTGGACACATCGGGAGTGATATGAGGGACAATTTAACATCAGGACACATCGAGAGTGATATTCGGGACAATTTATCATCAGAACATATCGGGAGTGATATGAGGGACAATTTAACATCAGGACACATCGAGAGTGATATTCGGGACAATTTATCATCAGAACATATCGGGAGTGATATTGGGGACAATTTTATGTTAGGACACATCGGGAGTGATATTTGTGACAATTTAACATCGGGACACATCGGGAGTGATATTTGGGACAATTTAACATCTGGATACATTGGGAGTGATATGAGGGACAATTTAACATCAGGGCACATTGGGAGTGATATTCGGGACAATTTAACATCAGGACACATCGGGAATGATATGAGGGACAATTTATCATCAGGACACATCAGGAGTGATAATAGGGACAATTTATCGTGAGGACACGTCGGGAGTGATATTAGGGACAATTCAACATCTGGAGACATCGAGAGTGATATTCGGGACAATTTAACATCATGACACATCGGGAGTGGTATTCGGGACAATTTAACATCGGGACACATCTGGAGTGATATTAGAAACAATTTAACATCAGGACACATCGGGAGTGACATGAGGGACAATTTATCATCAGGACACATCAGCAGTGATATTGGGGACAATTTAACATCACGACACATCGGGAGTGACATTAGGGACAATTTAACTTCAGGACACATCGGGAGTGATGTTGGGGACAATTTAACATCAGGACATATCGAGAATGATATGATGGACAATTTAAAATTAGGACACATCGGGAGTGATATTTGGGACAATTTAACATCAGGACATATCGGGAGTGATATTGGGGACAATTTAACACAAGGACACATCGGGAGTGATATGACGGACAATTTAACATCAGGACACATCGGGAGTGATATTCGGGAAAATTTAACATCAGGACTCATCGGGAATGATATTTGGGAAAATTTAACATCAGGGCTCATCGGGAATGGTATCAGGGACAATTTAGCATCAGGACACATGGGAGTGATATTAGGGACAATTTAACATCTGGACACATCGTGAGTGATATTAGGGGCAATTTATCATCAGGACACATCGGGAATGATATTCGGGACAATTTAACATCAGGGCACATCGGGAGTGATATTTGGGACAATGTAATATCAGGAAACACTGGGAGTGATATTTGGGACAATTTAACATCAGGACACATGGGAAGTGATATTTGGGACAATGTAATATCAGGAAACACTGGGAGTGATATAGGGGACAATTCGTCATCAGGAGACATCGGGAGTGATATTCGGGGTAATTTAACAAGAGGAGTGATGTTCGCGCCAATTTAACATCAGGACACATCGGGAATGAGATTAGGGACAATTTATCATCAGGACACATCGGGAGTGATATTAGGGGCAATTTATCGTGAGGACACATCGGGAGTGATATTTGGGACAATGTAACATCAGGAAACACTGGGAGTTATATTGTGGACAATTTATCATCAGGACACATCGGGAGTGATATTAGGGACAATTTAACATCTGGAGACATCGAGAGTGATATTAGGTACAATTTAACATCTGGACACATCGAGAGTGATATTGGGGACAATTTAACACAAGGACACATCTGGAGTGATATTTGGGACAATTTAACACAAGGAGACATCGTGAGTGATATTTGGGACAATTTAACGTCAGGACACATCGGGAGTGATATTGGGGAAAATTTTACACAAGGACACATCGGGAGTGATATTTGGGACAATTTAACATCTGGATACATCGGGACTGATATGAGGGACAATTTAACATCAGGACACATTTGGAGTGATATTCGGGATAATTCATCGTCAGGACATATGGGGAGAGATATTCGGGACAATTTAACATCAGGACACATCGGGAGTGATATTTGGGACAATTTAACTTCAGGACACATCGGGAATGATATTTGGGACAATTTAACTTCAGGACACATCGGGAGTGATAAACGGGGCAATTTCATATCTGGACACATCGGGAGTGATATTCGGGACAATTTAGAATCAGGACACATTGGGAGTGATATTAGGGACAATTTAACATCTGGAGACATCGGGAGTAATATGAGAGACAATTTAACATCATGTAACACTGGGAGTGATATGAGGGACAATTTAACATCTGCACACATAGGGAATGATATTCGGGACAATTTAACATCAGGACACATCGGGAGTGATATGAGAGACAATTTAACATCATGTAACACTGGGAGTGATATTAGGGACAATTGAACATCAGGACACATCGGGAGTGATATTAGGGACAATTTAACACAAGGACACATCGGGAGTGATATCAGGGACAATTTCACATCAGGATACATCGGGAGTGATATTTGGGACAATGTAATATCAGGAAACACTGGGAGTGATATTGGGGACAATTCGTCATCAGGAGACATCGGGAGTGATATTCGGGGTAATTTAACAAGAGGAGTGATGTTCGCGCCAATTTAACATCAGGACACATCGGGAGTGACCTTTGGGACAATTTATCATCAGGACACATCGGGAATGATATTCGGGGCAATTTAGCATCAGGAGTGATGTTCAGGCCAAATTAACATCTGGACACATTGGGAGTGATATGAGGGACAATTTATCATCCAAACACATCAGCAGTGATATTAGGGACAATTAACATCAGGACACATCAGCAGTGATATGAGTGACAATTTATCAGCAGGACACATCGAGAGTGATATTCGGGACAATTTAACATCTGGAGACATCGAGAGTGATATTAGGGACAATTTAACATCAGGACACATCGAGAGTGATATTTGGGACCATTTAACACAAGGACACATCAGGAGTGATATTTGGGACAATTTAACACAAGGAGACATCGTGAATGATATTTGGGACAATTTAACATCAGGACACATCGGGAGTGATATTAGGGACAATTTATCATCAGGACACATCGGGAGTGATATTAGGGGCAATTTATCGTGAGGACACATCGGGAGTGATATTTGGGACAATGTAACATCAGGAAACACTGGGAGTGATATTGTGGACAATTTATCATCAGGACACATCGGGAGTGATATTAGGGACAATTTAACATCTGGAGACATCGAGAGTGATATTAGGTACAATTTAACATCAGGACACATCGAGAGTGATATTGGGGACAATTTAACACAAGGACACATCTGGAGTGTTATTTGGGACAATTTAACACAAGGAGACATCGTGAGTGATATTTGGGACAATTTAACATCTGGATACATCGGGAGTTATATGAGGGACAATTTAACATCAGGACACATTGGGAGTGATATTTGGGACAATTTAACGTCAGGACACATTGGGAGTGATATTTGGGACAATTTAACATCTGGATACATCGGGACTGATATGAGGGACAATTTATCATCAGGAGACATTTGGAGTGATATTCGGGATCATTCATCGTCAGGACATATGGGGAGAGATATTCGGGACAATTTAACATCAGGAAACATCAGGAGTGATATTAGAGACAATTTATCATCAGGACACATCGGGAGTGATATTAGGGACAATTTAACATCTGGAGACATCGAGAGTGATATTAGGTACAATTTAACATCTGGACACATCGAGAGTGATATTGGGGACAATTTAACACAAGGACACATCTGGAGTGATATTTGGGACAATTTAACACAAGGAGACATCGTGAGTGATATTTGGGACAATTTAACGTCAGGACACATCGGGAGTGATATTGGGGAAAATTTTACACAAGGACACATCGGGAGTGATATTTGGGACAATTTAACATCTGGATACATCGGGACTGATATGAGGGACAATTTAACATCAGGACACATTTGGAGTGATATTCGGGATAATTCATCGTCAGGACATATGGGGAGAGATATTCGGGACAATTTAACATCAGGACACATCGGGAGTGATATTTGGGACAATTTAACTTCAGGACACATCGGGAATGATATTTGGGACAATTTAACTTCAGGACACATCGGGAGTGATAAACGGGGCAATTTCATATCTGGACACATCGGGAGTGATATTCGGGACAATTTAGAATCAGGACACATTGGGAGTGATATTAGGGACAATTTAACATCTGGAGACATCGGGAGTAATATGAGAGACAATTTAACATCATGTAACACTGGGAGTGATATGAGGGACAATTTAACATCTGCACACATAGGGAATGATATTCGGGACAATTTAACATCAGGACACATCGGGAGTGATATGAGAGACAATTTAACATCATGTAACACTGGGAGTGATATTAGGGACAATTGAACATCAGGACACATCGGGAGTGATATTAGGGACAATTTAACACAAGGACACATCGGGAGTGATATCAGGGACAATTTCACATCAGGATACATCGGGAGTGATATTTGGGACAATGTAATATCAGGAAACACTGGGAGTGATATTGGGGACAATTCGTCATCAGGAGACATCGGGAGTGATATTCGGGGTAATTTAACAAGAGGAGTGATGTTCGCGCCAATTTAACATCAGGACACATCGGGAGTGACCTTTGGGACAATTTATCATCAGGACACATCGGGAATGATATTCGGGGCAATTTAGCATCAGGAGTGATGTTCAGGCCAAATTAACATCTGGACACATTGGGAGTGATATGAGGGACAATTTATCATCCAAACACATCAGCAGTGATATTAGGGACAATTAACATCAGGACACATCAGCAGTGATATGAGTGACAATTTATCAGCAGGACACATCGAGAGTGATATTCGGGACAATTTAACATCTGGAGACATCGAGAGTGATATTAGGGACAATTTAACATCAGGACACATCGAGAGTGATATTTGGGACCATTTAACACAAGGACACATCAGGAGTGATATTTGGGACAATTTAACACAAGGAGACATCGTGAATGATATTTGGGACAAT
This sequence comes from Heptranchias perlo, assembly GCF_035084215.1. NCBI lineage: Eukaryota > Metazoa > Chordata > Chondrichthyes > Hexanchiformes > Hexanchidae > Heptranchias > Heptranchias perlo. The sequence goes on from NW_027139389.1 coordinate 205,969, forward strand.
TTAACATCAGGACACATCGGGAGTGATATTAGGGACAATTTATCATCAGGACACATCGGGAGTGATATTAGGGGCAATTTATCGTGAGGACACATCGGGAGTGATATTTGGGACAATGTAACATCAGGAAACACTGGGAGTGATATTGTGGACAATTTATCATCAGGACACATCGGGAGTGATATTAGGGACAATTTAACATCTGGAGACATCGAGAGTGATATTAGGTACAATTTAACATCAGGACACATCGAGAGTGATATTGGGGACAATTTAACACAAGGACACATCTGGAGTGTTATTTGGGACAATTTAACACAAGGAGACATCGTGAGTGATATTTGGGACAATTTAACATCTGGATACATCGGGAGTTATATGAGGGACAATTTAACATCAGGACACATTGGGAGTGATATTTGGGACAATTTAACGTCAGGACACATTGGGAGTGATATTTGGGACAATTTAACATCTGGATACATCGGGACTGATATGAGGGACAATTTATCATCAGGAGACATTTGGAGTGATATTCGGGATCATTCATCGTCAGGACATATGGGGAGAGATATTCGGGACAATTTAACATCAGGAAACATCAGGAGTGATATTAGAGACAATTTATCATCAGGACACATCGGGAGTGATATCAGGGACAATTTATCATCAGGACATATCGGGAGTGAGATGTGGGACAATTTATCATCAGGACACATCGGGAGTGATATTAGGGACAAATTAACATCTGGTCACATCAGGAGTGATATTCGGGGCAATTTAACATCAGGACATATCGGGAGAGATATGAGGGACAATTTAACATTAGGACACATCGGGATTAACATTCGGGACAATTTATCATCAGGTCACACTGGGAGTGATATTAGGGACAATTTAACATCTGCACACATACGGAATGATATTCGGGACAATTTAACATCAGGACACATCGGGAATGATATGAGGGCCAATTTAGAATCAGGACACATTGGGAGTGATATTCGGGACCATTTAACATCAGGACACATCGGGAGTGATATGAGAGACAATTTAACATCATGTCACACTGGGAGTGATATTAGGGACAATTTAACATCAGGACACATCGGGAGTGATATTAGGGACAATTTAACACAAGGACACATCGGGAGTGATATTAGGGACAATTTATCATCAGGACACGTCGGGAGTGATATTAGGGACAATTTAACATCTGGAGACATCGAGAGTGATATTCGGGACAATTTAACATCATGACACATCGGGAGTGGTATTCGGGACAATTTAACATCGGGACACATCTGGAGTGATATTAGAAACAATTTAACATCGGGACACATCGGGAGTAATATTTGGGACAATGTAACACCAGGACACATCGGGAGTGACATGAGGGACAATTTATCATCAGGACACATCGGGAGTGACGTGAGGGAAAATTTATCATCAGGACACATCGGGAGTGATATTAGGGACAATGTAACATCAGGACACATCGGGAGTGACATTAGGGACAATTTAACTTCAGGACACATCGGGAGTGATGTTGGGGACAATTTAACATCAGGACATATCGGGAGTGATATTGGGGACAATTTAACACAAGGACACATATGGAGTGATATTCGGGAAAATTTAACATCAGGACTCATCGGGAGTGATATTCGGGAAAATTTAACATCAGGACTCATCGGGAATGATATTTGGGAAAATTTAACATCAGGGCTCATCGGGAATGGTATTCGGGACAATTTAACATCTGGACACATCGTGAGTGATATTAGGGGCAATTTATCATCAGGACACATCGGGAATGATATTCGGGACAATTTAACATCAGGGCACATCGGGAGTTATATTAGGGACAATTTAACATCAGGACACATCGGGAGTGATATAAGGGACAATTTAACATCAGGACACATGGGAAGTGATATTTGGGACAATGTAATATCAGGAAACACTGGGAGTGATATTGGGGACAATTCGTCATCAGGAGACATCGGGAGTGATATTCGGGGTAATTTAACAAGAGGAGTGATGTTCGCGCCAATTTAACATCAGGACACATCGGGAGTGCCCTTTGGGACAATTTATCATCAGGACACATCGGGAATGATAATCGGGGCAATATAGCATCAGGAGTGATGTTCAGGCCAAATTAACATCTGGACACATTGGGAGTGATATGAGGGACAATTTATCATCCGCACACATCAGCAGTGATATTAGGGACAATTAACATCAGGACACATCAGCAGTGATATGAGTGACAATTTATCAGCAGGACACATCGAGAGTGATATTCGGGACAATTTAACATCTGGAGACATCGAGAGTGATATGAGGGACAATTTAACATCAGGACACATCGAGAGTGATATTTGGGACCATTTAACACAAGGACACATCAGGAGTGATATTTGGGACAATTTATCATCAGGACACATCGGGAGTGATGTTCGGGACAATTTATCATCAGGACATATCGGGAATGAGATTAGGGACAATTTATCATCAGGACACATCGGGAGTGATATTAGGGGCAATTTATCGTGAGGACACATCGGGAGTGATATTTGGGACAATGTAACATCAGGAAACACTGGGAGTTATATTGTGGACAATTTATCATCAGGACACATCGGGAGTGAGATTCGGGACAATTTATCATCAGGACACATCGAGAGTGATATTAGGGACAATTTAACATCTGGAGACATCGAGAGTGATATTAGGTACAATTTAACATCTGGACACATCGAGAGTGATATTGGGGACAATTTAACACAAGGACACATCTGGAGTGATATTTGGGACAATTTAACACAAGGAGACATCGTGAGTGATATTTGGGACAATTTAACGTCAGGACACATCGGGAGTGATATTGGGGAAAATTTTACACAAGGACACATCGGGAGTGATATTTGGGACAATTTAACATCTGGATACATCGGGACTGATATGAGGGACAATTTATCATCAGGAGACATTTGGAGTGATATTCGGGATAATTCATCGTCAGGACATATGGGGAGAGATATTCGGGACAATTTAACATCAGGAAACATCAGGAGTGATATGAGAGACAATTTAACATCAGGACACATCGGGAGTGATATTAGAGACAATTTATCATCAGGACACATCGGGAGTGATATTAGGGACAAATTAACATCTGGTCACATCAGGAGTGATATTCGGGGCAATTTAGAATCAGGACACATTGGGAGTGATATTCGGGACTATTTAACATCAGGACACATCGGGAGTGATATGAGAGACAATTTAACATCATGTAACACTGGGAGTGATATTAGGGACAATTGAACATCAGGACACATCGGGAGTGATATTAGGGACAATTTATCATCAGGACATATCGGGAGTGATATTCGGGACAATTTAACACAAGGACACATCGGGAGTGATATTAGGGACAATTTAACATCAGGACACATCGGGAGTGATATCAGGGACAATTTATCATCAGGACACATCGGGAGTGATATTAGGGACAATTTATCATCAGGACATATCGGGAGTGATATTCGGGACAATTTAACACAAGGACACATCGGGAGTGATATTAGGGACAATTTAACATCAGGACACATCGGGAGTGATATTCGGGACAATTTAACACAAGGACACATCGGGAGTGAGATTAGGGACAATTTAACATCAGGACACATCGGGAGTGAGATTAGGGACAATTTATCATCAGGACACATCGGGAGTGATATTTGGGACAATTTATCATCAGGACACATCGGGAGTGATATTCGGGACAATTTAACATCAGGGCACATTGGGAGTGATATTTGGGACAATTTAACATCAGGACACATGTGGAGTGATATGAGGGACAATTTATCATCAGGACACATCAGGAGTGATATTAGGGACAATTTATCGTGAGGACACATCGGGAGTGATATTTGGGACAATGTAACATCAGGAAACACTGGGAGTGATATTGTGGACAATTTATCATCAGGAGACATCGGGAGTGATATTAGGGACAATTCATCGTCAGGACACATTGGAAGTGATATTAGGGACAATTTAACATCAGGACACATCGAGAGTGATATTAGGGGCAATTTAACATCAGGACACATTGGGAATGATATTCGGGACAATTTAACATCTGGACACATCAGGAGTGATATTTGGGGCAATTTAACATCAGGACGCATCCGGAGTGATATTCGGGACAATTTCACATCGGGACACATCAGGAGTGATATTAGAGGTAATGTATCGTCAGGACACATCGGGAGAGATATTCGGACAATTTATCATCAGTTCAGATCAGTCGTAAGATTTGGTACAATTTAACATCAGGACACATCGGGAGTGATATTTGGGACAATGTAACATCAGGACACATCGGGAGTGATATGACGGACAAATTAACATCAGGACACATCGGGAGTGATATGACGGACAATTTATCATCAGGACACATAGGGAGTGATATGACGGACAAATTAACATCAGGACACATCGGGAGTGACATTTGGGACAATTTATCATCAGGACACATCGGGAGTGATATTTGGGGCAATTTAACATCTGGACACATCAAGAGTGATATTTGGAGCAATTTAACATCAGGACACATTGGGAATGATATTCGGGACAATTTAACATCTGGACACATCAGGAGTGATATTTGTGGCAATTTAACATCAGGACGCATCCGGAGTGATATTCGGGACAATTTCACATCGGGACACATCGGGAGTGATATTAGGGACAATTTAACATCAGGACACATCGGGAGTGATATTCGGGGCAATTTATCATCAGTTCAGATCAGTGGTAAGATTTGGGACAATTTAACATCAGGACACATCGGGAATGATATGATGGAGAATTTAATGTCAGGACACATCGGGAGTGATATTTGGGACAATGTAACATCAGGACACATCGGGAGTGATAGTCGGGACAATTTATCGTGAGGACACATCGGGAGTGATATTTGGGACAATGTAACATCAGGAAACGCTGGGAGTGATATTGTGGCCAATTTATCATCACGAGACATCGGGAGTGATATTAGGGACAATTCATCGTCAGGACACATCGGGAGTGACATTTGGGACAATTTATCATCAGGACACATCGGGAGAGATATGAGGGTCAATTTAACATCAGGACACATCGGGAGTGACATGAGGGACAATTTATCATCAGGACACATCAGCAGTGATATTAGGGACAATTTAACACCAGGACGCATCGGGAGTGATATTAGGGACAATTTAACACCAGGATGCATCGGGAGTGATATTAGGGACAATTTAACATCAGGACACATTGGGAGTGATATTAGGGACAATTTAACACCAGGACACAGCGGGAGTGATATTAGGGACAATTTAACATCAGGACACATTGGGAGTGATATTAGGGACAATTTAACATCAGGACACATCAGCAGTGCCATTAGGGACAATTTAACACCAGGACGCATCGGGAGTGATATTAGGGACAACTTAAAATCAGGACGCATCGGGAGTGATATTAGGGACAATTTAACATCAGGACACATTGGGAGTGATATTAGGGACAATTTAACATCAGGACACATCGGGAGTGATATGAGGGACAATTTAACATCAGGATACATAATTATGGGGGATTTTAATTATCATATTAACTGGACAAATCAAATTGGGCAGAGCAGCCTGGAGGACGAGTTCATTGAGTGCATCAGGGATGGATTTCTTGAGCAGTATGTAACTGATCCTACAAGGGGGCAGGCAACCTTGGACCTGGTCCTGTGTAATGAGTCAGGATTAATTAATAATGTCCTAGTTAAGGATCCCCTTGGAACGAGCGACCACAACATGGTTGAATTCCATATCCAATTAGAGGGTGAGAAGGTTGATTCTCAAACAAGCGTACTGAGCTTGAATAAAGGAGACTATGATGGTATGAGAGCGGAATTGATTAAAGTGGACTGGGAAAATAGATTAAAGGGTAAGACGGTACATGAGCAATGGTGTTCATTTAGGGAGTTATTTTACAACTTTCAAAATAAATATATTCCACTGAGGAAAAAAGGGTGTAAAAGAAATGACAGCCATCCGTGGCTAAGTAAAGAAATCAAGGATAGTATCCGACTAAAAACAAGGACATATAAGGTAGCCAAACTTAGTGGGAGGATAGAAGATTGGGAATTCTTCAAAAGACAGCAAAAAGTAACTAAAGGATTGATTAAGAAAGGGAAGTTAGATTATGAAAAGAAATTAGCAAAAAATATAAAAACAGATAGCAAGAGTTTCTATAGTTATATAAAAAGAAAAAGGGTGGCTAAGGCAAACATAGGTCCCTTAGAGGATGAGACCGGGAAATTAATGGTGGGAAACATGGAGATGGCAAAAATGCTGAACAAATATTTTGTTTCAGTCTTTACAGTAGAGGACACTAAGAATATCCCAACACTGGACAAACAGGGGACTCTCGGGGGGGAGGAGCTAAATATGATTAAAATCACTCAGGAGATGGTACTCAGTAAAATAATGGGACTCAAGGCGGATAAATCCCCTGGACCTGATGGCTTCCATCCTAGGGTCTTGAGGGAAGTGGCAGTAGGGATTGTGGATGCTTTGGTGATAGTTTTCCAAAATTCCCTGGACTCAGGAGAGGTCCCGGCAGATTGGAAAACTGCTAATGTAACACCGTTATTTAAAAAGGGTAGTAGGCAGAAGGCTGGAAATTATAGGCCAGTTAGCTTAACATCTGTGGTGGGTAAAATTTTGGAGTCTATTATTAAGGAGACAGTAACGGAACATTTAGATAAACATAATTTAATAGGACAAAGTCAGCATGGCTTTATGAAGGGGAAGTCATGTCTGACAAATTTGCTTGAGTTCTTCGAGGATATAACGTATAGGGTGGATAAAGGGGAACCAGTGGACATAGTGTATTTAGACTTCCAGAAGGCATTCGACAAGGTGCCACATAAAAGATTATTACTTAAGATAAAAAATCACGGGATTGGGGGTAATATTCTGGCATGGGTGGAGGATTGGTTATCGAACAGGAAGCAGAGAGTTGGGATAAATGGTTCATTTTCGGACTGGCAACCAGTAACCAGTGGTGTTCCACAGGGGTCGGTGCTGGGTCCCCAACTCTTTACAATCTATATTAACGATTTGGAGGAGGGGACCGAGTGCAACATATCAAAATTTGCAGATGATACAAAGATGGGAGGGAAAGTAGAGAGTGAGGAGGACATAAAAAACCTACAAGGGGATATAGACAGGCTGGGTGAGTGGGCGGAGATTTGGCAGATGCAATATAATATTGGAAAATGTGAGGTTATGCACTTTGGCAGGAAAAATCAGAGAGCAAGTTATTTTCTTAATGGCGAGAGACTGGAAAGTACTGCAGTACAAAGGGATCTGGGGGTCCTAGTGCAAGAAAATCAAAAAGTTGGTATGCAGGTGCAGCAGGTGATCAAGAAAGCCAACGGAATGTTGGCTTTTATTGCTCGGGGGATAGAATATAAAAACAAGGAGGTATTGCTGCAGTTATATAGGGTATTGGTGAGACCGCACCTGGAATACTGCATACAGTTTTGGTCTCCATACTTAAGAAAAGACATACTTGCTCTCGAGGCAGTACAAAGAAGGTTCACTCGGTTAATCCCGGGGATGAGGGGGCGGACATATGAGGAGAGGTTGAGTAGATTGGGACTCTACTCATTGGAGTTCAGAAGAATGAGAGGCGATCTTATTGAAACATATAAGATTGTGAAGGGGCTTGATCGGGTGGATGCGGTAAGGATGTTCCCAAGGATGGGTGAAACTAGAACTAGGGGGCATAATCTTAGAATAAGGGGCTGCTCTTTCAAAACTGAGATGAGGAGAAACTTCTTCACTCAGAGGGTGGTAGGTCTGTGGAATTTGCTGCCCCAGGAAGCTGTGGAAGCTACATCATTAAATAAATTTAACACTGAAATAGACAGTTTCCTAGAAGTAAAGGGAATTAGGGGTTATGGGGAGCGGGCAGGAAATTGGACATGAAGCTGAGTTCGGATCGGTCAATGCCCTGTGGGTGGCGGAGAGGGCCCAGGGGCTATGTGGCCGGGTCCTGCTCCGACTTCTTGTGTTCTTTAGATTTGAGGTTAGGATCAGATCAGCCATGATCTTATTGAATGGCGGAGCAGGCTCGAGGGGCCGATTGGCCTACTCCTGCTCCAATTTCTTATGTTCTTATGTTCTTATGTACATCAGGAGTGATATTCGGGGCAATTTAACATCAGGAGTAACATTCGGGACAATTTATCATCAGGTCACACTGGGAGTGATATTAGGGACAATTTAACATCTGCACACATCGGGAATGATATTCGGGACAATTTAACATCAGGACACATCGGGAGTGATATTCGGGACCATTTAACATCTGGAGACATCAAGAGTGATATTAGGGACAATTTTCCATCATGACACATCGGGAGTGATATTGTGGACAATTTATCATCAGGAGACATTTGGAGTGATATTCGGGACAATTCATCGTCAGGACTTATGGGGAGAGATATTCGGGACAATTTAACATCAGGAAACATCAGGAGTGATATGAGGGACAATTTAACATCAGGACACATCGGGAGTGATATCAGGGACAATTTATCATCAGGACACATCGGGAATGATATGAGGGCCAATTTAGAATCAGGACACATTGGGAGTGATATTCGGGACCATTTAACATCAGGAAACATCAGGAGTGATATGAGGGACAATTTAACATCAGGACACATCGGGAGTGATATCAGGGACAATTTATCATCAGGACACATCGGGAATGATATGAGGGCCAATTTAGAATCAGGACACATTGGGAGTGATATTCGGGACCATTTAACATCAGGACACATCGGGAGTGATATGAGAGACAATTTAACATCATGTAACACTGGGAGTGATATTAGGGACAATTGAACATCAGGACACATCGGGAGTGATATTAGGGACAATTTAACACAAGGACACATCGGGAGTGATATCAGGGACAATTTATCAACAGGACACATCGGGAGTGATATTAGGGACAATTTATCATCAGGACATATCGGGAGTGATATTAGGGACAATTTAACACAAGGACACATCGGGAGTGATATTAGGGACAATTTAACATCAGGACACATCGGGAGTGATATTTGGGACAATTTAACATCAGGACACATCGGGAATGATATTCGGGACAATTTATCATCAGGACACATCAGGAGTGATATTAGGGACAATTTATCGTGAGGACACATCGGGAGTGATATTTGGGACAATGTAACATCAGGAAACACTGGGAGTGATATTGTGGACAATTTATCATCAGGAGACATCGGGAGTGATATTAGGGACAATTCATCGTCAGGACACATCGGGAGTGATATTTGGGACAATTTATCATCAGGACACATCGGGAGTGATATTTGGGACAATTTATCATCAGGAGACATCGGGAGTGATATTAGGGACAATTCATCGTCAGGACACATCGGGAGTGATATTAGGGACAATTTAACATCAGGACACATCGGGAGTGACATGAGGGACAATTCAGCATCAGGACACATTGGAAGTGATATTAGAGACAATTTAACATCAGGACACATCGAGAGTGATATTAGGGGCAATTTAACATCAGGACACATTGGGAATGATATTCGGGACAATTTAACATCTGGACACATCAGGAGTGATATTTGGGGCAATTTAACATCAGGACGCATCCGGAGTGATATTCGGGACAATTTCACATCGGGACACATCAGGAGTGATATTAGAGGTAATGTATCGTCAGGACACATCGGGAGAGATATTCGGACAATTTATCATCAGTTCAGATCAGTCGTAAGATTTGGTACAATTTAACATCAGGACACATCGGGAGTGATATTTGGGACAATGTAACATCAGGACACATCGGGAGTGAAATGACGGACAAATTAACATCAGGACACATCGGGAGTGATATGACGGACAATTTATCATCAGGACACATCGGGAGTGATATGACGGACAAATTAACATCAGGACACATCGGGAGTGACATTTGGGACAATTTATCATCAGGACACATCGGGAGTGATATTTGGGGCAATTTAACATCTGGACACATCAAGAGTGATATTTGGAGCAATTTAACATCAGGACACATTGGGAATGATATTCGGGACAATTTAACATCTGGACACATCAGGAGTGATATTTGTGGCAATTTAACATCGGGACGCATCCGGAGTGATATTCGGGACAATTTAACATCAGGACACATCGGGAGTGATATTCGGGGCAATTTAACATCAGGACACATCGGGAGTGATATTCGGGGCAATTTAACATCAGGACACATCGGGAGTGATATTCGGGGCAATTTATCATCAGTTCAGATCAGTGGTAAGATTTGGGACAATTTAACATCAGGACACATCGGGATTGATATGATGGAGAATTTAATGTCAGGACACATCGGGAGTGATAGTCAGGACAATTTATCGTGAGGACACATCGGGAGTGATATTTGGGACAATGTAACATCAGGAAACGCTGGGAGTGATATTGTGGCCAATTTATCATCACGAGACATCGGGAGTGATATTTGGGACAATTCATCGTCAGGACACATCGGGAGTGACATTTGGGACAATTTATCATCAGGACACATCGGGAGAGATATGAGGGTCAATTTAACATCAGGACACATCGGGAGTGATATTAGGGACAACTTAAAATCAGGACGCATCGGGAGTGATATTAGGGACAATTTAACATCAGGACACATTGGGAGTGATATTAGGGACAATTTAACATCAGGACACATCGGGAGTGATATTTGGGACAATGTAACATCTGGACACATCGGGAGTGATAGTCAGGACAATTTATCGTGAGGACACATCGGGAGTGATATTTGGGACAATGTAACATCAGGAAACGCTGGGAGTGATATTGTGGCCAATTTATCATCACGAGACATCGGGAGTGATATTTGGGACAATTCATCGTCAGGACACATCGGGAGTGACATTTGGGACAATTTATCATCAGGACACATCGGGAGTGATATTAGGGACAATTTAACATCAGGACACATCGGGAGTGATATTAGGGACAACTTAAAATCAGGACGCATCGGGAGTGATATTAGGGACAATTTAACATCAGGACACATTGGGAGTGATATTAGGGACAATTTAACATCAGGACACATCGGGAGTGATATGAGGGACAATTTATCATCAGGACACATCGGGAATGATATTCGGGGCAATTTATCATCAGGACACATCGGGAGTGATATTGGGGACAATTTAACATCAGGACACATCGGGAGTGATATGAGGGACAATTTAACATTCGGACAAATCAGGAGTAACATTCGGGACAATTTATCATCAGGTCACACTGGGAGTGATATTGGGGACAATTTAACATCTGCACACATCGGGAATGATATTCGGGACAATTTAACATCAGGACACATCGGGAGTGATATTCGGGACAATTTAACATCTGGATACATCGGGAGTGATATTGTGGACAATTTATCATCAGGAGACATTTGGAGTGTTATTCGGGACAATTCATCGTCAGGACATATGGGGAGAGATATTCGGGAAAATTTAACATCAGGAAACATCAGGAGTGATATGAGGGACAATTTAACATCAGGGCACATCGGGAGTGATATCAGGGACAATTTATCATCAGGACACATCGGGAGTGATATTCGGGGCAATTTATCGTGAGGACACATCGGGAGTGATATTTGGGACAATTTATCATCAGAACATATCGGGAGTGATATTGGGGACAATTTAATGTTAGGACACATCGGGAGTGATATTTGGGACAATGTAACATCAGGAAACACTGGGAGTGATATCTGGGACAATTTATCATCACGAGACATCGGGAATGATATTAGGGACAATTCATCGTCCGGACACATCGGGAGTGATATGACGGACAAATTAACATCAGGACACATCGGGAGTGACATTTGGGACAATTTATCATCAGGACACATCGGGAGTGATATTAGGGACAATTTATCATCAGGACACTTCGGGAGTGATATTCGGGACAATTTAACACCAGGACGCATCGGGAGTGATATTTGGGACAATTTAACATCAGGTTGAGAAAGGCATGGATGTTAGGGAACTTGGGGAAATAAATAGTGATGTCTTGAGGAGTGTACATATTACAGAGAGGGAGGTGCTGGAAGTCTTAACGCGCATCAAGGTAGATAAATCTCCGGGACCTGATGAAATGTATCCCAGGACGTTATGGGAGGTTAGGGAGGAAATTGCGGGTCCCCTAGCAGAGATATTTGAATCATCGACAGCTACAGGTGAGGTGCCTGAAGATTGGAGGGTAGCAAATGTTGTGCCTTTGTTTAAGAAGGGCGGCAGGGAAAAGCCTGGGAACTACAGACCAGTGAGCCTGACATCTGTAGTGGGTAAGTTGTTAGAGGGTATTCTGAGGGACAGGATCTACAGGCATTTGGAGAGGCAGGGACTAATTAGGAACAGTCAGCATGGTTTTGTGAGAGGAAAATCATGTCTCACGAATTTGATTGAGTTTTTTGAAGGGGTAACCAAGAAGATAGATGAGGGCTGTGCAGTAGACGTGGTCTACATGGACTTCAGCAAAGCCTTTGACAAGGTACCGCATGGTAGGTTGTTACATAAGGTTAAATCTCATGGGATCCAAGGTGAGGTAGCCAATTGGATACAAAATTGGCTTGACGACAGAAGACAGAGGGTGGTTGTCGAGGGTTGTTTTTCAAACTGGATGCCTGTGTCCAGCGGTGTGCCTCAGGGATCGGTGCTGGGTCCGCTGTTATTTGTTATTTATATTAATGATTTGGATGAGAATTTAGGAGGCATGGTTAGTAAGTTTGCAGATGACACCAAGATTGGTGGCATTGTGGACAGTGAAGAAGGTTATCTAGGATTGCAACGGGATCTTGATAAATTGGGCCAGTGGGCCGATGAATGGCAGATGGAGTTTAATTTAGATAAATGTGAGGTGATGCATTTTGGTAGATCGAATCGGGCCAGGACCTACTCCGTTAATGGTAGGGCGTTGGGGAGAGTTATAGAACAAAGAGATCTCGGAGTACAGATTCATAGCTCCTTGAAAGTGGAGTCACAGGTGGATAGGGTGGTGAAGAAGGCATTCGGCATGCTTGGTTTCATTGGTCAGAACATTGAATGCAGGAGTTGGGATGTCTTGTTGAAGTTGTACAGGGCATTGGTGAGGCCACACTTGGAATACTGTGTATAGTTCTGGTCACCCTATTATAGAAAGGATATTATTAAACTAGAAAGAGTGCAGAAAAGATTTACTAGGATGCTACCGGGACTTGATGGTTTGACTTACAGGGAGAGGTTAGACAGACTGGGACTTTTTTCCCTGGAGAGTCGGAGGTTAAGGGGTGATCTTATAGAAGTCTATAAAATAATGAGGGGCATAGATAAGGTAGATAGTCAAAATCTTTTCCCAAAGGTGGGGGAGTCTATAACGAGGGGGCATAGATTTAAGGTGAGAGGGGAGAGATACAAAAGGGTCCAGAGGGGCAATTTTTTCACTCAAAGGGTGGTGAGTGTCTGGAACGAGCTGCCAGAGGCAGTAGTAGAGGCGGGTACAATTTTGTCTTTTAAAAAGCATTTGGACAGTTACATGGGGAAGATGGGTATAGAGGGATATGGGCCAAGTGCAGGCAATTGGGACTAGCTTAGTGGTATAAACTGGGCGACATGGACATGTTGGGCCGAAGGGCCTGTTTCCATGTTGTAACTTCTATGATTCTATGATTCTATGACACATCAGGAGTGATATTTGGGACAATTTAACATCAGGACACATTGGGAGTGATATCAGGGACAATTTATCATCAGGACACATCGGGAGTGATATTAGGGACAATTTATCATCAGGACATATCGGGAGTGATATTAGGGACAATTTATCATCAGGACACATCGGGAGTGATATTTGGGACAATTTAACATCTGGATACATCGGGAGTGATATTAGGGACAATTTAACATCAGGACACATCGGGAGTGATATTCGGGACAATTTAACATCAGGACACATTGGGAGTGATATTGGGTACAATTTAACATCAGGGCACATTGGGAGTGATATTGGGGACAATTTAACATCAGGACACATCGGGAGTGATATTTGGGGCAATTTAACATCAGTTCACACTGGGAGTGAGATTTGGGACAATTTAACATCTGGACACATCAAGAGTGATATTAGGGGTAATTTAACATCAGGACACATTGGGAATGATATTCGGGACAATTTCACATCAGTTCAGATCAGTAGTAAGATCTGGGACAATTTAACATCAGGGCACATCGGGAATGATATTTGGGACAATGTAACATCAGTTAACACTGGGAGTGATATTGTGGACAATTTATCATCAGGAGACATCGGGAGTGATATTGTGGACAATTTATCATCAGGAGACATCGGGAGTGATATTAGGGACAATTTAAAATCAGGACACATCGGGAGTGATATTAGGGACAATTTATCATCAGGACACATCGGGAGTGACATGAGGGACAATTTAACATCAGGATACATCAGGAGTGATATTTGGGACAATTTAACATCAGGACACATCGGGAGTGATATTCGGGGCAATTTAACATCAGGAGTGATGTTCGGGCCAATTTAACATCAGGACACATCGGGAGTGATATTTGGGACAATTTAACATCAGGACACATTGGGAGTGATAAACGGGGCAATTTAACATCAGGACACATTGGGAGTGATAAACGGGGCAATTTAACATCAGGACTCATCTGGAGTGATATTAGGGACAATTTAACATCAGGATACATCAGGAGTGATATCTGGGACAATTTATCATCAGGACACATCGGGAGTGATATTTGGGACAATTTAACATCTGGATACATCGGGAGTGATATTAGGGACAATTTAACATCAGGACACATTGGGAGTGATATTTGGGGCAATTTAACATCAGGACACATTGGGAGTGATATTAGGGACAATTTAACATCAGGACACATCGGGAGTGATATTAGGGACAATTTAACATCAGGACACATCGGGAGTGATATTAGGTACAATTTAACATCAGGGCACATTGGGAGTGATATTGGGGACAATTTAACATCAGGACACATCGGGAGTGATATTTGGGACAATGTAACATCAGTTAACACTGGGAGTGATATTGTGGACAATTTATCATCAGGAGACATCGGGAGTGATATTGTGGACAATTTATCATCAAGAGACATCGGGAGTGATATTCGGGGCAATTTAACATCAGGAGTGATGTTCGGGCCAATTTAACATCAGGACACATCGGGAGTGACATTGGGGACAATTTATCATCAGGACACATTGGGAGTGATATTAGGGACAATTTAACATCGGGACACATCGGTAGTGATATTAGGGACAATTTATCATCAGGACATATCGGGAGTGATATTAGGGACAATTTATCATCAGGACACATCGGGAGTGATATTTGGGACAATTTAACATCTGGATACATCGGGAGTGATATTAGGGACAATTTAACATCAGGACACATCGGGAGTGATATTCGGGACAATTTAACATCAGGACACATTGGGAGTGATATTGGGTACAATTTAACATCAGGGCACATTGGGAGTGATATTGGGGACAATTTAACATCAGGACACATCGGGAGTGATATTTGGGGCAATTTAACATCAGTTCACACTGGGAGTGAGATTTGGGACAATTTAACATCTGGACACATCGGGAGTGATATTTGGGACAATTGATCATCAGGACACCTCGGGAGTGATATTCGGGACAATTTAACATCAGGACACGTTGGGAGTGAAATTCGGGACAATTTATCAGCAGGACACATCGGGAGTGATATCAGGTACAATTTATTGTAGGGACACATCGGGAGTGATATTCGGGACAATTCAACATCAGGACACATCGGGAGTGATATTCGGGACAATTTAACAAAAGGTCATTCGGGAGTGATATTCGGGACAATTTAACATCAGGACACATCGGGAGTGATATTAGGGACAATTTAACATCAGGACTCATCGGGAGTGATATGAGGGACAATTTAACATCAGGACACTTCGGGAGTGATATTGGGGACAATTTAACATCAGGACACATCGGGAGTGATATGAGGGACAATTTAACATCAGGACACTTCGGGAGTGATATTTGGGACAATTTAACATCTGGAGACATCGGGAGTGATATGAGGGACAATTTAACATCAGGTCACACTGGGAGTGAGATTACGGACAATTTAACATCAGGACACACTGGGAGTGATATTAGGGACAATTTAACATAAGGACACATCGGGAGTGATATTCGGGAAAATTTAACATCAGGACTCATCGGGAGTGATATTAAGGACAATTTAACATCAGGACACATCGGGAGTGATATTTGGGACAATTTAACATCAGGACACATCGGGAGTGATATTTGGGACAATTTAACATCAGGACACATCGGGAGTGATATTAGGGACAATTTAACTTCAGGACACATCGGGAGTGATATTAGGGACAATTTAACTTCAGGACACATCGGGAGTGATATTTGGGACAATTTAACTTCAGGACACATCGGGAATGATATTTGGGACAATTTAACTTCAGGACACATCGGGAGTGATAAACGGGGCAATTTCATATCTGGACACATCGGGAGTGATATTCGGGACAATTTAACATCAGGACGCATCCGGAGTGATATTAGGGACAATTTAACATCTGGAGACATCGGGAGTGATATGAGGTACAATTTATCAGCAGGACACCTCGGGAGTGATATTCGGGACAATTTAACTTCAGGACACCTCGGGAGTGATATTCGGGAAAATTTAACATCAGGACACATCGGGAGTGATATTTGGGACAATTTAACTTCAGGACACATCGGGAGTGATATTTGGGACAATTTAACTTCAGGACACATCGGGAGTGATATTAGGGACAATTTAACATCAGGACACATCGGGAATGATATTTGGGCAATTTAACATCAGGACACATTGGGAGTGATAAACGGGGCAATTTAACAACAGGACACATCGGGAGTGATGTAAGGGACAATTAATCATCAGGACACCTCAGGAGTGATATTCGGGACAATTTAACATCAGGACTCATCTGGAGTTATATTCGGGACAATTTATCATCAGGACACATCGGGAGTGATATTAGGGACAATTTAACATCAGGACACATCGGGAGTGATAAACGGGGCAATTTAACAACAGGACACATCGGGAGTGATGTAAGGGACAATTAATCATCAGGACTCATCTGGAGTGATATTAGGGACAATTTATCATCAGGACACATCGGGAGTGATAAACGGGACAATTTAACATCTGGAGACATCGAGGGTGATATTAGGGACAATTTAACATCAGGACACATCGGGAGTGACAAACGGGACAATTTCATATCTGGACACATCGGGAGTGATATTTGGGACAATTGATCATCAGGACACCTCGGGAGTGATATTCGGGACAATTGAACATCAGGACACGTTGGGAGTGAAATTCGGGACAATTTATCAGCAGGACACATCGGGAGTGATATCAGGTACAATTTATTGTAGGGACACATCGGGAGTGATATTCGGGACAATTTAACAAAAGGTCATTCGGGAGTGATATTCGGGACAATTTAACATCAGGACACATCGGGAGTGATATGAGGGACAATTTAACATCAGGACACATCGGGAGTGATATTAGGGACAATTTAACATCAGGACACATCGGGAGTGATATTGGGGACAATTTAACATCAGGACACATCGGGAGTGATATGAGGGACAATTTAACATCAGGACACATCGGGAGTGATATGAGGGACAATTTAACATCAGGACACATCGGGAGTGATATTAGGGACAATTTAACATCAGGACACATCGGGAGTGATATTGGGGACAATTTAACATCAGGACACATCGGGAGTGATATGAGGGACAATTTAACATCAGGACACATCGGGAGTGATATGAGGGACAATTTAACATCTGGACACATCGGGAATGATATTAGGGACAATTTAACATCAGGACACATCCGGAGTGATATTCGGGACAGTTTAAAATCAGGACACATCGGGAGTGATATTTGGGACAATTTAACATCTGGAGACATCGGGAGTGATATGAGGGACAATTTAACATCAGGACACTTCGGGAGTGATGTTCGGGACAATTTAACATCAGGACACATCGGGAGTGATATTGGGGACAATTTAACATCAGGACACATCGGGAGTGATATGAGGGACAATTTAACATCAGGACACATCGGGAGTGACATTAGGGACAATTTAACATCAGGACGCATCCGGAGTGATATTTGGGACAATTTAACATCAGGACACATCGGGAGTGATATTAGGGACAATTTAACATCAGGACACATCGGGAGTGATATTAGGGACAATTTAACATCAGGACACATCGGGAGTGATATGAGGGACAATTTAACATCAGGACACATCGGGAGTGACATTAGGGACAATTTAACATCAGGACGCATCCGGAGTGATATTTGGGACAATTTAACATCTGGAGACATCGGGAGTGATATGAGGGACAATTTAACATCAGGACACTTCGGGAGTGATGTTCGGGACAATTTAACATCAGGACACATCGGGAGTGATATTGGGGACAATTTAACATCAGGACACATCGGGAGTGATATTGGGGACAATTTAACATCAGGACACATCGGGAGTGATATTCGGGACAATTTAACATCAGGACGCATCCGGAGTGATATTTGGGACAATTTAACATCTGGAGACATCGGGAGTGATATGAGGGACAATTTAACATCAGGTCACACTGGGAGTGAGATTACGGACAATTTAACATCAGGACACACTGGGAGTGATATTAGGGACAATTTAACATAAGGACACATCCGGAGTGATATTCGGGAAAATTTAACATCAGGACTCATCGGGAGTGATATTAAGGACAATTTAACATCAGGACACATCGGGAGTGATATTTGGGACAATTTAACATCAGGACACATCGGGAGTGATATTTGGGACAATTTAACATCAGGACACATCGGGAGTGATATTAGGGACAATTTAACTTCAGGACACATCGGGAGTGATATTAGGGACAATTTAACTTCAGGACACATCGGGAGTGATATTTGGGACAATTTGACTTCAGGACACATCGGGAATGATATTTGGGACAATTTAACTTCAGGACACATCGGGAGTGATAAACGGGGCAATTTCATATCTGGACACATCGGGAGTGATATTCGGGACAATTTAACATCAGGACGCATCCGGAGTGATATTAGGGACAATTTAACATCTGGAGACATCGGGAGTGATATGAGGTACAATTTATCAGCAGGACACCTCGGGAGTGATATTCGGGACAATTTAACTTCAGGACACCTCGGGAGTGATATTCGGGACAATTTAACATCAGGACACATTGGGAGTGATAAACGGGGCAATTTAACAACAGGACACATCGGGAGTGATGTAAGGGACAATTAATCATCAGGACACCTCAGGAGTGATATTCGGGACAATTTAACATCAGGACACATCGGGAGTGATATTCGGGTCAATTTAACATCAGGACTCATCTGGAGTTATATTCGGGACAATTTATCATCAGGACACATCGGGAGTGATATTAGGGACAATTTAACATCAGGACACATCGGGAATGATATTTGGGCAATTTAACATCAGGACACATTGGGAGTGATAAACGGGGCAATTTAACATCAGGACACATCGGGAGTGACAAACGGGACAATTTCATATCTGGACACATCGGGAGTGATATTTGGGACAATTGATCATCAGGACACCTCGGGAGTGATATTCGGGACAATTTAACATCAGGACACGTTGGGAGTGAAATTCGGGACAATTTATCAGCAGGACACATCGGGAGTGATATCAGGTACAATTTATTGTAGGGACACATCGGGAGTGATATTCGGGACAATTTAACAAAAGGTCATTCGGGAGTGATATTCGGGACAATTTAACATCAGGACACTTCGGGAGTGATATTCGGGACAATTTAACATCAGGACACATCGGGAGTGATATTGGGGACAATTTAACATCAGGACACTTCGGGAGTGATATTCGGGACAATTTAACATCAGGACACCTCGGGAGTGATATTCGGGACAATTTAACATCAGGACGCATCCGGAGTGATATTTGGGACAATTTAACATCTGGAGACATCGGGAGTGATATGAGGGACAATTTAACATCAGGTCACACTGGGAGTGAGATTACGGACAATTTAACATCAGGACACACTGGGAGTGATATTAGGGACAATTTAACATAAGGACACATCCGGAGTGATATTCGGGAAAATTTAACATCAGGACTCATCGGGAGTGATATTAAGGACAATTTAACATCAGGACACATCGGGAGTGATATTTGGGACAATTTAACATCAGGACACATCGGGAGTGATATTTGGGACAATTTAACATCAGGACACATCGGGAGTGATATTGGGGACAATTTAACATCAGGACTCATCGGGAGTGATATTAGGGACAATTTAACTTCAGGACACATCGGGAGTGATATTAGGGACAATTTAACTTCAGGACACATCGGGAGTGATATTTGGGACAATTTGACTTCAGGACACATCGGGAATGATATTTGGGACAATTTAACTTCAGGACACATCGGGAGTGATAAACGGGGCAATTTCATATCTGGACACATCGGGAGTGATATTCGGGACAATTTAACATCAGGACGCATCCGGAGTGATATTAGGGACAATTTAACATCTGGAGACATCGGGAGTGATATGAGGTACAATTTATCAGCAGGACACCTCGGGAGTGATATTCGGGACAATTTAACTTCAGGACACCTCGGGAGTGATATTCGGGACAATTTAACATCAGGACACATCGGGAGTGATATTTGGGACAATTTAACTTCAGGACACAACGGGAGTGATATTTGGGACAATTTAACTTCAGGACACATCGGGAGTGATATTTGGGACAATTTAACTTCGGGACACATCGGGAGTGATATTTGGGACAATTTAACATCAGGACACATCGGGAGTGATATTCGGGTCAATTTAACATCAGGACTCATCTGGAGTTATATTCGGGACAATTTATCATCAGGACACATCGGGAGTGATATTAGGGACAATTTAACATCAGGACACATCGGGAATGATATTTGGGCAATTTAACATCAGGACCTCAAAGGTAATAATCTCAGGATTGCTACCAGTGCCACGGGTTAGTCAGAGTAGGAATGACAGGATAGCTCGGATGAATAAATGGCTTGAGAGATGGTGCCAGAGGGAGGGATTCAAATTCCTGGGCCATTGGAACCGGTTCTGGGGGAGGTGGGACCAGTACAAATTGGACGGTCTGCATCTGGGCAGGACTGGAACCAATGTCCTAGGGGGAGTGTTTGCTAGTGCTGTTGGGGAGGGTTTAAACTAAAGTGGCAGGGGGATGGGAACCGATGCAGGAAGTCAGTGGGAAGTGAAGTGGTGACAGAAACAAAAGGCAGTAAGGGAGAGTGTACAAAACATGACCGGACAGATGGTCTGAGAAAGCAGGGCAAAGACCAAGGGAAGTCCAGATTAAACTGCATTTATTAAAATGCAAGAAGTCTGATGGGCAAGGCTGATGAACTCAGGGCATGGATGGGTACATGGGACTGGGATGTTATAGCTATTACTGAAACATGGCTAAGGGAGGGGCAGGACTGGCAGCTCAATGTTCCAGGGTACAGATGCTATAGGAAAGATAGAGCAGGAGGTAAGAGAGGAGGGGGAGTTGCGTTCTTGATGAGGGAGAACATCACAGCAGTAGTGAGAGGGGATATATCCGAGGGTTCGCCCACTGAGTCTATATGGGTAGAACTGAAAAATAAGAAGGGAGAGATCACTTTGTACTACAGACCCCCAAATAGTCAACGGGAATTTGACGAGCAAATATGTAAGGAGATTACAGACAGCTGCAAGAAAAATAGGGTGGTAATAGTCGGGGACTTTAACTTTCCCAACATTGACTGGGACAGCCATAGCATTAGGGGCTTGGATGGAGAGAATTTTGTTGAGTGTATTCAGGAGGAATTTCTCATTCAGTATGTGGATGGCCCGACTAGAGAGGGGGCAAAACTTGACCTCCTCTTGGGAAATAAGGAAGGGCAGGTGACAGAAGTGTTAGTGAGGGATCACTTTGGGACCAGTGATCATAATTCCATTAGTTTTAAGATCGCTATGGAGAATGATAGGTCTGGCCCAAAAGTTAAAATTCTAAATTGGGGAAAGGCCAATTTTGATGGTATTAGACAGGAACTTTCAGAAGTTGATTGGTAGAGTCTGTTGGCAGGCAAAGGGACGTCTGGTAAGTGGGAGGCTTTCAAAAGTGTGTTAACCAGGGTTCAGGGTAAGCACATTCCTTATAAAGTGAAGGGCAAGGCTGGTAGAAGTAGGGAACCTTGGATGACTCGGGAGATTGAGGCCCTAGTCAAAAAGAAGATGGAGGCATATGACATGCATAGGCAGCTGGGATCAAGTGGATCCCTTGAAGAGTATAGAGATTGCCGGAGTAGAGTTAAGAGAGAAATCAGGAGGGCAAAAAGGGGACATGAGATTGCTTTGGCAGATAAGGCAAAGGAGAATCCAAAGAGCTTCTACAAGTACATAAAGGGCAAAAGAGTAACTAGGGAGAGAGTAGGGCCTCTTAAGGATCAACAAGGTCATCTATGTGCGGAACCACAAGAGATGGGTGAGATCCTGAATGAATATTTCACATCGGTATTTACGGTTGAGAAAGGCATGGATGTTAGGGAACTTGGGGAAATAAATAGTGATGTCTTGAGGAGTGTACATATTACAGAGAGGGAGGTGCTGGAAGTCTTAACGCGCATCAAGGTAGATAAATCTCCGGGACCTGATGAAATGTATCCCAGGACGTTATGGGAGGTTAGGGAGGAAATTGCGGGTCCCCTAGCAGAGATATTTCAATCATCGACAGCGACAGGTGAGGTGCCTGAAGATTGGAGGGTAGCAAATGTTGTGCCTTTGTTTAAGAAGGGCGGCAGGGAAAAGCCTGGGAACTACAGACCAGTGAGCCTGACATCTGTAGTGGGTAAGTTGTTAGAGGGTATTCTGAGAGACAGGATCTACAGGCATTTGGAGAGGCAGGGACTGATTAGGAACAGTTAGCATGGTTTTGTGAGAGGAAAATCATGTCTCACGAATTTGATTGAGTTTTTTGAAGGGGTAACCAAGAAGATAGATGAGGGCTGTGCAGTAGACGTGGTCTACATGGACTTTAGCAAAGCCTTTGACAAGGTACCGCATGGTAGATTGTTACGTAAGGTTAAATCTCATGGGATCCAAGGTGAGGTAGCCAATTGGATACAAAATTGGATTGACGACAGAAGACAGAGGGTGGTTGTCGAGGGTTGTTTTTCAAACTGGAGGCCTGTGACCAGCGGTGTGCCTCAGGGATCGGTGCTGGGTCCGCTGTTATTTGTTATTTATATTAATGATTTGGATGAGAATTTAGGAGGCATGGTTAGTAAGTTTGCAGATGACACCAAGATTGGTGGCAATGTGGACAGTGAAGAAGGTTATTTAGCATTGCAACGGGATCTTGATAAATTGGGCCAGTGGGCCGATGAATGGCAGATGGAGTTTAATTTAGATAAATGTGAGGTGATGCATTTTGGTAGATCGAATCGGGCCAGGACCTACTCCGTTAATGGTAGGGCGTTGGGGAGAGTTATAGAACAAAGAGATCGAGGAGTACAGGTTCATAGCTCCTTGAAAGTGGAGTCACAGGTGGATAGGGTGGTGAAGAAGGCATTCAGCATGCTTGGTTTCATTGGTCAGAACATTGAATACAGGAGTTGGGATGTCTTGTTGAAGTTGTACAAGACATTAGTAAGGCCACACTTGGAATACTGTGTATAGTTCTGGTCACCCTATTATAGAAAGGATATTATTAAACTAGAAAGAGTGCAGAAAAGATTTACTAGGATGCTACCGGGACTTGATAGTTTGACTTACAGGGAGAGGTTAGACAGACTGGGACTTTTTTCCCTGGAGAGTAGGAGGTTAAGGGGTGATCTTATAGAAGTCTATAAAATAATGAGGGGCATAGATAAGGTAGATAGTCAAAATCTTTTCCCAAAGGTGGGAGAGTCTATAACGAGGGGGCACAGATTTAAGGTGAGAGGGGAGAGATACAAAAGGGTCCAGAGGGGCAATTTTTTCACTCAAAAGGTGGTGAGTGTCTGGAACGAGCTGCCAGAGGCAGTAGTAGAGGCGGGTACAATTTTGTCTTTTAAAAAGCATTTGGACAGTTACATGGGGAAGATGGGTATCGAGGGATATGGGCCAAGTGCAGGCAATTGGGACTAGCTTAGTGGTATAAACTGGGCGACATGGACATGTTGGGCCGAAGGGCCTGTTTCCATGTTGCAAACCTCCATGATTCTATGACACATCTGGAATGATATTAGGGACAATTTAACATCAGGACACATCGGGAGTGATATTCGGGACAATTTAACATCAGGACACATCGGGAGTGATATTTGGGACAATTTAACATCAGGACACATCGGGAGTGATATGAGGGACAATTTAACATCAGGACACATCGGGAGTGATATTCGGGACGATTTAACATCAGGACACATTGGGAGTGATATTTGGGACAATTTAACATCAGGACACATTGGGAGTGATATTTGGGACAATTTATTGTTGGGACACATCGGGAGTGATATTCGGGACAATTTAACATCTGGACACATCAGGAGTGATATTAGGGGCAATTTAACATCAGGACACATTGGGAATGATATTAGGGATAATGTAACATCTGGACACATCAGGAGAGATATTTTGGGCAATTTAACATCAGGACGCATCGGGAGTGATATTCGGGGCAATTTAACATCAGGACACATCGGGAATGATATTGGGGACAATTTAACATCAGGACACATCGGGAATGATATTTGGGACAATTTAACATCAGGACACATCGGGAATGATATTTGGGACAATTTAAAACTAGGACACATCGGGAGTGATAAACGGGACAATTTATCATCAGGACACATTGGGAGTGATAATTGGAAGAATTTAACATCAGGACACACGGGAGTGATATTTGGGACAATTTAACATCAGGTCACATCGGGAGTGATATTTGGGACAATTTAACATCAGGACACATCGGGAGTGATATTTGGGACAATTTAACATCAGGTCACATCGGGAGTGATATTTGGGACAATTTAACATCAGGACACATCGGGAGTGATATTTGGGACAATTTAACATCAGGTCACATCGGGAGTGATATTTGGGACAATTTAACATCAGGACACATCGGGAGTGATATTCGGGACTATTTAACATCAGGACACATCGGGAGTGATATTCGGGACAATTTATTGTCAGGACATATCTGGAGTGATATTCGGGACAATTTTTCATCAGGACACCTCGGGAGTGATATTCGGGACAATTTAACATCAGGACACATCGGGAATGATATTTGGGACAATTTAACATCAGGACACATCGGGAGTGATATTTGGGACAATTTAACATCAGGACACCAAGATTGGTGGCATTGTGGACAGTGAAGAAGGTTATCTGGGATTGCAACGGGATCTTGATCAATTGGGCCAGTGGGCCGATGAATGGCAGATGGAGTTTAATTTAGATAAATGTGAGGTGATGCATTTTGGTAGATCGAATCGGGCCAGGACCTACTCCGTTAATGGTAGGGCGTTGGGGAGAGTTATAGAACAAAGAGATCTCGGAGTACAGATTCATAGCTCCTTGAAAGTGGAGTCACAGGTGGATAGGGTGGTGAAGAAGGCATTCGGCATGCTTGGTTTCATTGGTCAGAACATTGAATGCAGGAGTTGGGATGTCTTGTTGAAGTTGTACAGGGCATTGGTGAGGCCACACTTGGAATACTGTGTATAGTTCTGGTCACCCTATTATAGAAAGGATATTATTAAACTAGAAAGAGTGCAGAAAAGATTTACTAGGATGCTACCGGGACTTGATGGTTTGACTTGCAGGGAGAGGTTAGACAGACTGGGACTTTTTTCCCTGGAGAGTAGGAGGTTAAGGGGTGATCTTATAGAAGTCTATAAAATAATGAGGGGCATAGATAAGGTCGATAGTCAAAATCTTTTCCCAAAGGTGGGGGAGTCTATAACGAGGGGACATAGATTTAAGGTGAGAGGGGAGAGATACAAAAGGGTCCAGAGGGGCAATTTTTTCACTCAAAGGGTGGTGAGTGTCTGGAACGAGCTGCGAGAGGCAGTAGTAGAGGCGGGTACAATTTTGTCTTTTAAAAAGCATTTGGACAGTTGCATGGGTAAGATGGGTATAGAGGGATATGGGCCAAGTGCAGGCAATTGGGACTAGCTTAGTGGTATAAACTGGGCGACATGGACATGTTGGGCCGAAGGGCCTGTTTCCATGTTGTAACTTCTATGATTCTATGATTCTATGACACATCAGGAGTGATATTTGGGACAATTTAACATCAGGTCACATCGGGAGTGATATTTGGGACAATTTAACATCAGGACACATCGGGAGTGATATTAGGGACAATTTAACATCAGGACACATCGGGAGTGATATCAGGGACAATTTAACATCAGGTCACATCGGGAGTGATATTCGGGACAAGTTAACATCAGGACACATCGGGAGTGATATTTGGGACAATTTAACATCAGGACACATCGGGAGTGATATTAGGGACAATTTAACATCAGGACACATCGGGAGTGATATTGGGGACAATTTAACATCAGGTTGCACTGGGAGTGATATTCGGGACAATTTAACATCAGGACACATCGGGAGTGATATTAGGGACAATTTAACATCAGGACACATCAGGAGTGATATTAGGGGCAATTTAACATCCGGACACATTGGGAATGATATTCGGGACAATGTAACATCTGGACACATCAGGAGTGATATTTTGGGCAATTTAACATCAGGACGCATCCGGAGTGATATTCGGGACAGTTTAAAATCTGGAAACATCAGGAGTCATATTCGGGACAATTTAACACAAGGACTCTTCGGGAATGATATTTGGGACA
Source organism: Heptranchias perlo (assembly GCF_035084215.1). Classification (NCBI taxonomy): domain Eukaryota; kingdom Metazoa; phylum Chordata; class Chondrichthyes; order Hexanchiformes; family Hexanchidae; genus Heptranchias; species Heptranchias perlo. Next base: position 233,273 of record NW_027139389.1, read on the forward strand.
ATTTAACATCAGGACACATCGGGAGTGATATTCGGGAAAATTTAACATCAGGACACATCGGGAATGATATTTGGGACAATTTAACATCAGGACACATCGGGAATGATATTCGGGACAATTTAACATCAGGACACATCGGGAATGATATTTGGGACAATTTGAAACTAGGACACATCGGGAGTGATAAACGGGACAATTTCATATCTGGAAACATTGGGAGTGATAATTGGAAGAATTTAACATCAGGACACACGGGAGTGATATTAGGGGCAATTTATTGTAGGGACACATCGGGAGTGATATTCTGGACAATTTAACATCAGGACACATCGGGAATGATATTTGGGACAATTTAACATCAGGACACCTCGGGAGTGATATTAGGGACAATTTATTGTCAGGACATATCTGGAGTGATATTAGGGACAATTTAACATCAGGACACAGCGGGAGTGATTTCAGGGATATTTTAACATCAGGTCATATTGGGAGTGATATTTGGGAGAATTTAACATCAGGACACATCGGGAGTGATATTTGGGACAATTTATTGTCAGGACACATCGGGAGTGATATTAGGGACAATTTAACATCAGGACACAGCGGGAGTGATTTCAGGGATATTTTAACATCAGGTCATATTGGGAGTGATATTTGGGAGAATTTAACATCAGGACACATCGGGAGTGATATTTGGGACAATTTATTGTCAGGACACATCGGGAGTGATATTAGGGACAATTTAACATCAGGACACAGCGGGAGTGATTTCAGGGATATTTTAACATCAGGTCATATTGGGAGTGATATTTGGGAGAATTTAACATCAGGACATATCTGGAGTGATATTCGGGACAATTTATTGTCAGGACACAGCGGGAGTGATATTTGGGACAATTTAACATCAGGACACATCGGGAGTGATATTTGGGACAATTTAACATCAGGACACATCGGGAGTGATATTTGGGACAATTTATCATCAGGACACATCGGGAGTGATATTTGGCACAATTTAACATCAGGACACAGCGGGAGTGATATTTGGGACAATTTATCATCAGGACACCTCGGGAGTGATATTCGGGACAATTTAACATCAGGACTCATCGGGAATGATATTAGGGACAATTTAACATAAGGACACATCGGGAGTGATATTCGGGACAATTTAACATCAGGACACATCGGGAGTGATATTCGGGACAATTTAACATCAGGACACATCGGGAGTGATATTAGGGACAATTTAACATCAGGACACATCGGGAGTGAAATTAGGGACAATTTATCATCTGGACACATCGGGAGTGATATTAGGGACAATTTATCAGCAGGACACATCGGGAGTGATATCAGGGATAATTTATCAGCAGGACACCTCGGGAGTGATATTAGGGACAATTTAACATCAGGTCATATTGGGAGTGATATTTGGGAGAATTTAACATCAGGACACACGGGAGTGATATTAGGGACAATTTAACATCAGGACTCATCTGGAGTGATATTCGGGACAATTTATCATCAAGACACATCGGGAGTAATATTAGGGACAATTTATCAGCAGGACACCTCGGGAGTGATATTAGGGACAATTTATTGTCAGGACATATCTGGTGTGATGTTAGGGACAATTTAACATCAGGTTACACTGGGAGTGATATTCGGGACAATTTAACATCTGGACACATCAGGAGTGATATTAGGGGCAATTTAACATCAGGACACATTGGGAATGATATTAGGGACAATGTAACATCTGGACACATCAGGAGTGATATTTTGGGCAATTTAACATCAGGACACATCGGGAGTCATATTAGGGACAATTTAACACAAGGACTCTTCGGGAATGATATTTGGGACAATTGATCATCAGGACACATCGGGAGTGATATTTGGGAAAATTTAACATCAGGACTCTTCGGGAATGATATTAGGGACAATTTAACATCAGGACACATCGGGAGTGAAATGAGGGACAATTTAACATCAGGACACATCGGGAATGATATTTGGGACAATTTAACATCAGGACACATCGGGAATGATATTTGGGACAATTTAAAACTAGGACACATCGGGAGTGATAAACGGGACAATTTCATATCTGGAAACATTGGGAGTGATAATTGGAAGAATTTAACATCAGGACACACGGGAGTGATATTCGGGACAATTTTTCATCGGACACCTCGGGAGTGATATTTGGGACAATTTAACATCAGGACACCTCAGGAGTGATATTAGGGACAATTTAACATCAGGACACATCGGGAGTGAGATTAGGGACAATTTAACATCAGGACACATCGGGAGTGATATTCGGGACAATTTAACATCAGCACACATCGGGAGTGATATTTGGGACAATTTAACATCAGGTTACACTGGGAGTGATATTTGGGACAATTTAACATCAGGTTACACTGGGAGTGATATTAGGGACAATTTATCAGCAGGACACATCGGGAGTGATATTGGGGACAATTTAACATCAGGTTACACTGGGAGTGATATTAGGGACAATTTAACATCAGGACACATCGGGAGTGATATTGGGGACAATTTAACATCAGGTTACACTGGGAGTGATATTAGGGACAATTTATCAGCAGGACACATCGGGAGTGATATTAGGGACAATTTAACATCAGGTTACACTGGGAGTGATATTTGGGACAATTTAACATCAGGTTACACTGGGAGTGATATTAGGGACAATTTATCAGCAGGACACATCGGGAGTGATATTCGGGACAATTTAACATCAGGACACATCGGGAGTGATATTCGGGACAATTTAACATCAGGACACATCGGGAGTGATATTCGGGACAATTTAACATCAGGACACATCGGGAGTGATATTCGGGACAATTTAACATCAGGACACATCGGGAGTGATATTCGGGACAATTTAACATCAGGACACATCGGGAGTGATATTCGGGACAATTTAACATCAGGACACATCTGGAGTGATATTAGGGACAATTTAACATCAGGACACATTGGGAATGATATTAGGGACAATTTAACATCAGGACACATCGGGAGTGATATTTGGGACAATTTAACATCAGGACACATCGGGAGTGATATTCGGGACAATTTAACATCAGGACACATCGGGAGTGATATTCGGGACAATTTATCAGCAGGACACCTCGGGAGTGATATTTGGGACAATTTAACATCAGGTTACACTGGGAGTGATATTCGGGACAATTTAACATCTGGACACATCAGGAGTGATATTAGGGGCAATTTAACATCAGGACACATTGGGAATGATATTAGGGACAATTTAACATCTGAACACATCAGGAGTGATATTTTGGGCAATTTAACATCAGGACGCATCCGGAGTGATATTAGGGACAGTTTAAAATCTGGACACATCAGGAGTCATATTCGGGACAATTTAACAGAAGGACTCTTCGGGAATGATATTTGGGACAATTGATCATCAGGACACATCGGGAGTGAAATGAGGGACAATTTAACATCAGGACACATCGGGAATGATATTAGGGACAATTTAACATCAGGACACATCGGGAGTGAAATGAGGGACAATTTAACATCAGGACACATCGGGAATGATATTTGGGACAATTTAACATCAGGACTCATCTGGAGTGATTTTCGGGACAATTTATCATCAAGACACATCGGGAGTGATATTTGGGACAACTTAACATCAGGACAGTTCGGGAGTGATATTGGGGACAATTTAACATCAGGACACATTGGGAATGATATTAGGGACAATTTAACATCTGAACACATCAGGAGTGATATTTTGGGCAATTTAACATCAGGACGCATCCGGAGTGATATTAGGGACAGTTTAAAATCTGGACACATCAGGAGTCATATTCGGGACAATTTAACAGAAGGACTCTTCGGGAATGATATTTGGGACAATTGATCATCAGGACACATCGGGAATGATATGAGGGACAATTTAACATCAGGACACATTGGGAGTGATATTAGGGGCAATTTAACATCTGGACACATCAGGAGTGATATTCGGGGCAATTTAACATCAGGACACACTGGGAGTGATATTCGGGACAATTTAACATCAGGACACATCGGGAGTGATATTCGGGAATATTTAACATCGGGGCTCATCGGGAGTGATATTAGGGACAATTTAACATCAGGACACATCGGGAGTGATATTTGGGACAATTTAACATCAGGACACATCGGGAATGATATTTGGGACAATTTAACATCAGGACACATCGGGAGTGATATTCGGGACAATTTAAAGGTCGGACACATCGGGAGTGATCAACTGGACAATTTCATATCTGGGCACATCGGGAGTGATAAACGGGACAATTTATTGTCAGGACACATCGGGAGTGATATCAGGGACAATTTATTGTCAGGACACATTGGGAGTGATAATTGGGAGAATTTAACAACAGCACACATCGGGAGTGATATTAGGGACAATTTATCAGCAGGACACATCGGGAGTGATATCAGGGATAATTTAACATCAGGTCATATTGGGAGTGATATTTGGGAGAATTTAACATCAGGACACACGGGAGTGATATTAGGGACAATTTAACATCAGGACTCATCTGGAGTGATATTCGGGACAATTTATCATCAAGACACATCGGGAGTAATATTAGGGACAATTTATCAGCAGGACACCTCGGGAGTGATATTAGGGACAATTTATTGTCAGGACACATCGGGAGTGATATTAGGGACAATTTATTGTCAGGACATATCTGGTGTGATGTTAGGGACAATTTAACATCAGGTTACACTGGGAGTGATATTCGGGACAATTTAACATCTGGACACATCAGGAGTGATATTAGGGGCAATTTAACATCAGGACACATTGGGAATGATATTAGGGACAATGTAACATCTGGACACATCAGGAGTGATATTTTGGGCAATTTAACATCAGGACACATCGGGAGTCATATTAGGGACAATTTAACACAAGGACTCTTCGGGAATGATATTTGGGACAATTGATCATCAGGACACATCGGGAGTGATATTTGGGAAAATTTAACATCAGGACTCTTCGGGAATGATATTAGGGACAATTTAACATCAGGACACATCGGGAGTGATATTAGGGACAATTTAACATCAGGACACATCGGGAATGATATTTGGGACAATTTAACATCAGGACACATCGGGAATGATATTTGGGACAATTTAAAACTAGGACACATCGGGAGTGATAAACGGGACAATTTCATATCTGGAAACATTGGGAGTGATAATTGGAAGAATTTAACATCAGGACACACGGGAGTGATATTAGGGACAATTTATTGTCAGGACATATCTGGAGTGATATTTGGGAGAATTTAACAACAGGACACATCGGGAGTGATATTCGGGACAATTTTTCATCGGACACCTCGGGAGTGATATTTGGGACAATTTAACATCAGGACACCTCAGGAGTGATATTAGGGACAATTTAACATCAGGACACATCGGGAGTGAGATTAGGGACAATTTAACATCAGGACACATCGGGAGTGATATTCGGGACAATTTAACATCAGCACACATCGGGAGTGATATTTGGGACAATTTAACATCAGGTTACACTGGGAGTGATATTTGGGACAATTTAACATCAGGTTACACTGGGAGTGATATTAGGGACAATTTATCAGCAGGACACATCGGGAGTGATATTGGGGACAATTTAACATCAGGTTACACTGGGAGTGATATTAGGGACAATTTAACATCAGGACACATCGGGAGTGATATTGGGGACAATTTAACATCAGGTTACACTGGGAGTGATATTAGGGACAATTTATCAGCAGGACACATCGGGAGTGATATTAGGGACAATTTAACATCAGGTTACACTGGGAGTGATATTTGGGACAATTTAACATCAGGTTACACTGGGAGTGATATTAGGGACAATTTATCAGCAGGACACATCGGGAGTGATATTCGGGACAATTTAACATCAGGACACATCGGGAGTGATATTCGGGACAATTTAACATCAGGACACATCGGGAGTGATATTCGGGACAATTTAACATCAGGACACATCTGGAGTGATATTAGGGACAATTTAACATCAGGACACATTGGGAATGATATTAGGGACAATTTAACATCAGGACACATCGGGAATGATATTTGGGACAATTTAAAACTAGGACACATCGGGAGTGATATTTGGGACAATTTAACATCAGGACACATCGGGAGTGATATTCGGGACAATTTAACATCAGGACACATCGGGAGTGATATTCGGGACAATTTATCAGCAGGACACCTCGGGAGTGATATTGGGGACAATTTAACATCAGGTTACACTGGGAGTGATATTCGGGACAATTTAACATCTGGACACATCAGGAGTGATATTAGGGGCAATTTAACATCAGGACACATTGGGAATGATATTAGGGACAATTTAACATCAGGACACATTGGGAATGATATTAGGGACAATTTAACATCTGAACACATCAGGAGTGATATTTTGGGCAATTTAACATCAGGACGCATCCGGAGTGATATTAGGGACAGTTTAAAATCTGGACACATCAGGAGTCATATTCGGGACAATTTAACAGAAGGACTCTTCGGGAATGATATTTGGGACAATTGATCATCAGGACACATCGGGAGTGAAATGAGGGACAATTTAACATCAGGACACATCGGGAATGATATTAGGGACAATTTAACATCAGGACACATCGGGAGTGAAATGAGGGACAATTTAACATCAGGACACATCGGGAATGATATTTGGGACAATTTAACATCAGGACTCATCTGGAGTGATTTTCGGGACAATTTATCATCAAGACACATCGGGAGTAATATTAGGGACAATTTATCAGCAGGACACCTCGGGAGTGACATTAGGGACAATTTATTGTCAGGACACATCGGGAGTGATATTAGGGACAATTTATTGTCAGGACATATCGGGAGTGATATTCGGGGCAATTTAACATCAGGACACATTGGGAATGATATTAGGGACAATTTAACATCTGAACACATCAGGAGTGATATTTTGGGCAATTTAACATCAGGACGCATCCGGAGTGATATTAGGGACAGTTTAAAATCTGGACACATCAGGAGTCATATTCGGGACAATTTAACAGAAGGACTCTTCGGGAATGATATTTGGGACAATTGATCATCAGGACACATCGGGAATGATATGAGGGACAATTTAACATCAGGACACATTGGGAGTGATATTAGGGGCAATTTAACATCTGGACACATCAGGAGTGATATTCGGGGCAATTTAACATCAGGACACACTGGGAGTGATATTCGGGACAATTTAACATCAGGACACATCGGGAGTGATATTCGGGAATATTTAACATCGGGGCTCATCGGGAGTGATATTAGGGACAATTTAACATCAGGACACATCGGGAGTGATATTTGGGACAATTTAACATCAGGACACATCGGGAATGATATTTGGGACAATTTAACATCAGGACACATCGGGAGTGATATTCGGGACAATTTAAAGGTCGGACACATCGGGAGTGATCAACTGGACAATTTCATATCTGGGCACATCGGGAGTGATAAACGGGACAATTTATTGTCAGGACACATCGGGAGTGATATCAGGGACAATTTATTGTCAGGACACATTGGGAGTGATAATTGGGAGAATTTAACAACAGCACACATCGGGAGTGATATTAGGGACAATTTATCAGCAGGACACATCGGGAGTGATATCAGGGATAATTTAACATCAGGTCATATTGGGAGTGATATTTGGGAGAATTTAACATCAGGACACACGGGAGTGATATTAGGGACAATTTAACATCAGGACTCATCTGGAGTGATATTCGGGACAATTTATCATCAAGACACATCGGGAGTAATATTAGGGACAATTTATCAGCAGGACACCTCGGGAGTGATATTAGGGACAATTTATTGTCAGGACACATCGGGAGTGATATTAGGGACAATTTATTGTCAGGACATATCTGGTGTGATGTTAGGGACAATTTAACATCAGGTTACACTGGGAGTGATATTCGGGACAATTTAACATCTGGACACATCAGGAGTGATATTAGGGGCAATTTAACATCAGGACACATTGGGAATGATATTAGGGACAATGTAACATCTGGACACATCAGGAGTGATATTTTGGGCAATTTAACATCAGGACACATCGGGAGTCATATTAGGGACAATTTAACACAAGGACTCTTCGGGAATGATATTTGGGACAATTGATCATCAGGACACATCGGGAGTGATATTTGGGAAAATTTAACATCAGGACTCTTCGGGAATGATATTAGGGACAATTTAACATCAGGACACATCGGGAGTGAAATGAGGGACAATTTAACATCAGGACACATCGGGAATGATATTTGGGACAATTTAACATCAGGACACATCGGGAATGATATTTGGGACAATTTAAAACTAGGACACATCGGGAGTGATATTTGGGACAATTTCATATCTGGAAACATTGGGAGTGATATGAGGGACAATTTAACATCAGGACACATCGGGAGTGATAATTGGAAGAATTTAACATCAGGACACACGGGAGTGATATTAGGGACAATTTATTGTCAGGACACATCTGGAGTGATATTTGGGAGAATTTAACAACAGGACACATCGGGAGTGATATTCGGGACAATTTTTCATCGGACACCTCGGGAGTGATATTTGGGACAATTTAACATCAGGACACCTCAGGAGTGATATTAGGGACAATTTAACATCAGGACACATCGGGAGTGAGATTAGGGACAATTTAACATCAGGACACATCGGGAGTGATATTCGGGACAATTTAACATCAGCACACATCGGGAGTGATATTTGGGACAATTTAACATCAGGTTACACTGGGAGTGATATTTGGGACAATTTAACATCAGGTTACACTGGGAGTGATATTAGGGACAATTTATCAGCAGGACACATCGGGAGTGATATTGGGGACAATTTAACATCAGGTTACACTGGGAGTGATATTAGGGACAATTTAACATCAGGACACATCGGGAGTGATATTGGGGACAATTTAACATCAGGTTACACTGGGAGTGATATTAGGGACAATTTATCAGCAGGACACATCGGGAGTGATATTAGGGACAATTTAACATCAGGTTACACTGGGAGTGATATTTGGGACAATTTAACATCAGGTTACACTGGGAGTGATATTAGGGACAATTTATCATCAGGACACATCGGGAGTGATATTAGGGACAATTTATCAGCAGGACACATCGGGAGTGATATTAGGGACAATTTAACATCAGGACACATCGGGAGTGATATTAGGGACAATTTAACATCAGGTTACACTGGGAGTGATATTTGGGACAATTTAACATCAGGTTACACTGGGAGTGATATTAGGGACAATTTAACATCAGGACACATCGGGAGTGATATTCGGGACAATTTAACATCAGGACACATCGGGAGTGATATTCGGGACAATTTAACATCAGGACACATCTGGAGTGATATTAGGGACAATTTAACATCAGGACACATCGGGAATGATATTTGGGACAATTTAAAACTAGGACACATCGGGAGTGATATTTGGGACAATTTAACATCAGGACACATCGGGAGTGATATTAGGGACAATTTAACATCAGGACACATCGGGAGTGATATTCGGGACAATTTAACATCAGGACACCTCGGGAGTGATATTGGGGACAATTTAACATCAGGTTACACTGGGAGTGATATTCGGGACAATTTAACATCTGGACACATCAGGAGTGATATTAGGGGCAATTTAACATCAGGACACATTGGGAATGATATTAGGGACAATTTAACATCTGAACACATCAGGAGTGATATTTTGGGCAATTTAACATCAGGACGCATCCGGAGTGATATTAGGGACAGTTTAAAATCTGGACACATCAGGAGTCATATTCGGGACAATTTAACAGAAGGACTCTTCGGGAATGATATTTGGGACAATTGATCATCAGGACACATCGGGAGTGAAATGAGGGACAATTTAACATCAGGACACATCGGGAATGATATTTGGGACAATTTAACATCAGGACTCATCTGGAGTGATTTTCGGGACAATTTATCATCAAGACACATCGGGAGTGATATTAGGGACAACTTAACATCAGGACAGTTCGGGAGTGATATTAGGGGCAATTTAACATCAGGACACATTGGGAATGATATTAGGGACAATTTAACATCTGAACACATCAGGAGTGATATTTTGGGCAATTTAACATCAGGACGCATCCGGAGTGATATTAGGGACAGTTTAAAATCTGGACACATCAGGAGTCATATTCGGGACAATTTAACAGAAGGACTCTTCGGGAATGATATTTGGGACAATTTATCATCAGGATACATCGGGAATGATATGAGGGACAATTTAACATCAGGACACATTGGGAGTGATATTAGGGGCAATTTAACATCTGGACACATCAGGAGTGATATTCGGGGCAATTTAACATCAGGACACACTGGGAGTGATATTCGGGACAATTTAACATCAGGACACATCGGGAGTGATATTCGGGAATATTTAACATCGGGGCTCATCGGGAGTGATATTAGGGACAATTTAACATCAGGACACATCGGGAATGATATTTGGGACAATTTAACATCAGGACACATCGGGAGTGATATTCGGGACAATTTAAAGGTCGGACACATCGGGAGTGATCAACTGGACAATTTCATATCTGGGCACATCGGGAGTGATAAACGGGACAATTTATTGTCAGGACACATCGGGAGTGATATCAGGGACAATTTATTGTCAGGACACATTGGGAGTGATAATTGGGAGAATTTAACAACAGCACACATCGAGAGCAACATTCGGGACAAGTTATTGTAGGGACATATCGGGAATGATATTTGGGACAATTTGACATCAGGGCACATCTGGAGTGATATTCGGGACAATTTTACATCAGGACACATCGGGAGTGATCTTCGGGACAATTTAACATCAGGACACATCTGGAATGATATTCGGGACAATTTAACATCAGGACACATCGGGAGTGATATTAGGGACAATTTATCGTTTGGACACATCTGGAGTGATATTAGGATCATAGAAAGGTTACAGCACAGAAGGAGGCCATTCAGCCCATCGAGTCCGTGCCGGCTCTGTGTCAGAGCAATCCAGCTCGTCCCCACTCCCCCGCACTTTCCCCGTAGCCCTGCAAATTTTTTCATTTCAAGTGGGAGGAAAAAGGTGAGGAGAGGAAGCAAAAGGGGCAAAGAGAGAGAATGAGAATAGAGTGGCGGGAACATAAAAGGGAATCCAAAAGTCTTCCACAGGCATGTAAACAGTAAACAGGAGTAAGAGGAGGGGTGGGGCCGATTAGGGACCATAAAGGAGATCTACTCATGGAGGCAGAGGGCATGGCCGAGGTACTAAATGAGTACTTTGCATCTGTCTTTACCAAGGGAGAAGATGCTGCCAGAGTCTCAGTAAAGGAAGATATAGTTGAGATACTGGATGGGCTAAAAATTGATAAAGAGGAGGTACTGGAAAGTCTAGCTGTACTTAAAGTGGATAAGTCACCCGGTCCGGATGGGATGCATCCGAGGTTGCTGAGGGAAGTAAGGGTGGAAATTGCGGAGGTACTGGCCATAATCTTCCAAATATCCGTAGATACGGGGGTGGTGCCAGAGGACTGGAGAATTGCAAATGTTACACCCTTGTTCAAAAAAGGGTGTAAAGATAAACCCAGCAACTACAGGCCAGTCAGTTTAACCTCAGTGGTGGGGAAACTTTTAGAAACGATAATCCGGGACAGAATTAACAGTCACTTGGACCAGTGTGGATTGATCAGGGAAAGTCAGCACGGATTTGTTAAAGGCAAATCGTGTTTAACTAACCTGATAGAGTTTTTTGATGAGGTAACAGAGAGGGTCGATGAGGGCAATGCGGTGGATGTGGTGTATATGGACTTTCAAAAGGCGTTCGATAAAGTGCCGCACGGTCGGCTTATCATCAAGATTGTGGCCCATGGAATAAAAGGGGCAGTAGCAACATGGATACAGAATTGGCTAAGGGACAGGAAACAGAGAGTAGTGGTGAACGGTTGTTTTTCGGACTGGAGGGAGGTGTACAGTGGTGTTCCCCAGGGGTCAGTGCTGGGACCACTGCTTTTCTTGATATATATTAATGACTTGGACTTGGGTGTTCAGGGCACAATTTCAAAATCTGCAGATGACACAAAACTTGGAAGTGTAGTAAACAGTGAGGAGGATAGTGATAGACTTCAAGAGGATATAGACAGGCTGGTGGAATGGGCGGACACGTGGCAGATGAAATTTAACGTAGAATAATGGGAAGTGATACATTTCGGTAGGAAGAACGAGGAGAGGCAATATAAACTAGAGGGCACAATTCTAAAAGGGGTACAGGGACAGAGAGATCTGGGGGTATATGTACACAAATCATTGAAGGTGGCAGGGCAGGTTGAGAAAGTGGTTAAAAAAGCATACAGGATCCTGGGCTTTATAAATAGAGGCATAGAGTACAAAAGCAAGGAAGTCATGATGAACCTTTATAAAACACTGGTTCGACCACAACTGGAGCATTGTGTCCAGTTCTGGGCACCGCACTTTAGGAAAGATGTGAAGGCCTTAGAGAGGGTGCAGAAGAGATTTACTAGAATGATTCCAGGGATGAGGGGCTTTAGTTAAGTGGAGAGACTGGAGAAGCTGGGGTTGTTCTCCTTGGAACAGAGACGGTTGCGAGGAGATTTGATCGAGGTGTTCAAAATCATGAAGGGTCGAGACAGAGTAGATAGAGAGAAACTGTTCCCATTGGTGGAAGGGTCAAGGACCAGAGGACACAGATTTAAGGTGATTGGCAAATGAACCAAAGGTGAGATGAGGAAAAACTTTTTTACCCAGCGAGTGTTTAGGATCTGGAATGCACTGCCCGAGGGGGTGGTGGAGGCAGATTCAATCATGGCCTTCAAAAGGGAACTGCATAAGGACCTGAAAGGAAAAAATTTGCAGGGCTACGGGGAAAGGGCGGGGGAGTGGGACTGGCTGGATTGCTCTTGCATAGAGCCGGCATGGACTCGATGGGCCGAATGGCCTCCTTCCATGCTGTAACCTTTCTCTGATTCTATGAAAGCAATATTGATCGGGGTTTCTATAGTTAGGGGAACAGACAGGTGTTTCTGCGGCCGCAAACGTGACTCCAGGATGGTGTGTTGCCTCCCTGGTGCCAGGGTCAAGGATGTCACTGAACGGCTGCAGAACATTCTGGTGGGGAGAGGGTGAGCAGCCAGAGGTCGTGGTCCATATCGGGACCAATGACATAAGTAGAAAGAGGGATGAGGTCCTGCAGGCTGATTTTAGGGAGCTAGGTAGGAGATTGATAAGCAGGACCTGAAAGATGGTAATCTCCGGGTTACTCCCAGTGCCACGCGCTGGTGAGTATAGAAATAGGAGGATAGAGCAGATGAATGTGTGGCTGGAGAGATGGTGCAGGAGGGAGGGATTTAGATTCCTGGGGCATTGGGACCAGTTCTGGGTGAGGTGGGACCTGTACAGGCCGGACGGGTTGCACCTCAACAGGGCCGGGACCAGAATCCACGCGGGGAGGTTCACTGGTGCTGTGAGGGGGGTTTAAACTAATTTGTCAGGGGGATGGGAACCAGGATGCAGCATTAGAAAGGGGATGACTCGGCATCACCACCAGCATCGACCAAGCCTCCCCCGGTACCACGGTTGCAACCACAGGGAAGTCTATCGTCAATTTGTCCGACCACACCCTTCAACCAGACGAAATCGAGGTTCTCAGCCGAGGGCTCAATTTCTGCCCCACCACCAAAATGGACCCCACTAGTCTCGCGACGGACACAGAGGAATTCATCAGGAGAATGAGGCTCCGGGAATTCTACCACAAACCCCAAGATTTCAGCAGCGAACCCAATGAGACAATCGACGATCCGGAACAGCAGACAGAGGGATCCGCGGTACAGCAACCGAAGAGGAAAGAGTCAAACTGGACTCCTCCAGAGGGTCGCTGCCCTCAGCTTGACATGTATGCCCAAGCTGTCAGGAGATGCGTCAATGCCAGATTCATCAGCCGCACTCAGAAGACAGTCCAGAATGTCACCCGAGCACAACGCAACGCCATCAACGCTCTCAAGACCAACCGAAACATCGTCATCAAACCAGCGGACAAAGGAGGAGCCATCGTCATACAGAACAGAACGGACTATTGCAAAGAAGCATACCGACAACTGGACAACCAGGAACACTACAGACGGTTACCCACAGACCCGACCAAAGAACACACCCACCAGCTCAACAAACTGATCAAGACCTTCGATCCAGACCTTCAAAACATCCTACGCACACTCATCCCACGTACTTCCTGCGTGGGAGACTTCTACTGCCTCCCAAAGATACACAAAGCCAACACACCCGGACGTCCTATCGTATCAGGCAACGGAACCCTGTGTGAGAACCTCTCTGGATACATCGAGGGCATCCTGAAACCCATCGTACAGGGAACCCCCAGCTTCTGTCGCGACACTACGGACTTTCTACAAAAACTCAGCACCCACGGACCAGTTGAACCAGGAACACTTCTCACCACGATGGACGTCTCGGCACTCTACACCAGTATCTCCCACGATGACGGCATCGCTGCAACAGCATCAATACTCAACACCAACAACAGCCAATCTCCAGACGCCATCCTACAACTCATCCGCTTCATCCTGGATCACAATGTCTTCATCTTCGATAACCAGTTCTTTACCCAAACACACGGAACAGCCATGGGGACCAAATTCGCACCCCAATACGCCAACATTTTCATGCACAAGTTCGAGCAGGACTTCTTCACTGCACAGGACCTCCAACCAACACAAGACACCAGATACATCGACGACATTTTCTTTCTATGGACCCACAGTGAGGAATCACTAAAGAGACTACACGATAACATCAACAAGTTCCATCCCACCATCAAGCTCACCATGGACTACTCCTCAGAATCAGTTTCTTTCTTGGACACACGAATCTCCATCAAAGACGGGCACCTCAGCACCTCACTCTACCGCAAGCCCACGGACAACCTCACGATGCTCCACTTTTCCAGCTTCCACCCTAACCACGTCAAAGAGGCCATCCCCTATGGACAGGCCCTACGAATACACAGGGTCTGCTCAGACGAGGAGGAACGCGATGGACACCTACAGACGCTGAAAGACGCCCTGGTAAGAACGGGATATGACGCTCGACTCATCGATCGACAGTTCCGACGGGCCACAGCGAAAAATCGCATAGACCTCCTCAGAAGACTAACACGGGACGCAACCAACAGAGTACCCTTTGTCGTCCAGTACTTCCCCGGAGCGGAGAAACTACGCCATGTTCTCCGCAGCCTTCAACATGTCATCAATGATGACGAACACCTCGCTATGGCCATCCCCACACCTCCACTACTCGCCTTCAAACAGCCACCCAACCTCAAACAAACCATCGTTCGCAGCAAATTACCCAGCTTTCATGAGAACAGCGTCCACGACACCACACAACCCTGCCACGGTAACCTCTGCAAGACAAGCCAGATCATCGACACAGATACCACCATCACACGAGAGGACACCACCCACCAGGTGCACGGTTCATACTCCTGTGACTCGGCCAACGTTGTCTACCTCATACGTTGCAGGAAAGGATGCCCCAGAGCATGGTACATTGGCGAGACCATGCAGACGCTGCGACAACGGATGAACGGACACCGCGCAACAATCGCCAAACAGGAGGGTTCTCTCCCAGTCGGGGAACACTTCAGCAGTCAAGGACATTCATCCACCGACCTTCGGGTAAGCGTACTCCAAGGCGGCCTTCGAGACACACGACAACGCAAAATCGTCGAGCAGAAATTGATAGCCAAGTTCCGCACCCATGAGGACGGCCTCAACCGGGATCTTGGGTTCATGTCACACTACACGTTACCCCACCAGTGAAAAAAAGTTATCTGTTTTTAATATAACGGGTCAGTTGCTGTCTTTTCTATGTTTCTACCTCTCTATCTCTGGTTTTTTTTGGTGATTTGTATATTCGGAGACCTGGCAGGTAACACCTGTCTGTCTGCACACTGTCTGCCTTGGCAACGGGCAGTTGAAAAAACTGTCTGTAATCACCAAGCATTGTTCTGTGAATTATAAATGCGATTTCATTTCGAGGATTTCATTTCCAACAAACGTTCACCTGACGAAGGAGGAAGCCTCCGAAAGCTTGTGAATTTAAAATAAAATTGCTGGACTATAACTTGGTGTTGTCAAATTGTTTACAATTCGAAAGGGGAAACAAGGGGCACAAAGGATTGGGAGAGACAGATAACACTGGAATAAGAAATAGTCCAGTATTAGGTGGGATCAGACCAAGAGAGAGTACGAGAAAGTCTAAGACTGGTTTACAGTGCGTGTGTGTGAACGCACGAAGTGTGGGAAACAGGGTCGGTGAACTACAGGCGCAAATAGACACATGGGAATATGATGTCATGGCGATAACGGAGACCCGGCTCAAAAAAGGGCAGGATTGGGGACTAAATATTCCTGGATACAAGGTGTTCGGGAAAGATAGGGAAGAGAAGAAAGGAGGGGGGGTGGCAGTATTGATTAAGGAGAATATTGCAGTGCTGGAGAGAGAGGATGTCCTGGAGGGGTCAAGGACAGAATCTATTTGGTCAGAATTAATGAACAATCGAGGTACCATCACACTACCGGGTGTATTCTATGGGCCACCAACTAGTGGGGAGGAGATAGAGGAGCAAATTTTCAGGGAAATTACAGAGAGGTGCAAGAACCATAGAGTGGTGATAATGGGGGACTTCAATTATCCCAAAACAGACTGGGATAGTAACAGTGTAAAAGGGCAGAGAGGGGGAGGAATCTTTGGAATTCTTTACCCCAAAAAGCTGTGGAGGCCGAGTCATTGAATACATTCAAGGCTGAGTTGGAGAAATTTTTGATCAGCGAGGGAGTCAAAGGATATGGGGGAAAGGGCGGGAAAGTGGAGTTGAGGTAAAAATCAGATCAGCCATGATCTCATTAAATGGCGGAGCAGGCTCGAGGGGCCGAATGGCCTACTCCTGCTCCTATCTCTTATGGTCTGATGCCCTTATGGTCTTTATAAATAGAGGCATAGAGTACAAAAGTATGGAAGTCATGATGAACCTTTATAAAACACTGGTTCGACCACAACTGGAGCATTGTGTCCAGTTCTGAGCACCGCACTTTAGGAAAGATGTGAAGGCCTTAGAGAGGGTGCAGAAGAGATTTCCTAGAATGATTCCAGGGATGAGGGACTTTAGTTCCGTGGATAGACTGGAGAAGCTGGGGTTGTTCTCCTTGGAACAGAGACGGTTGCGAGGAGATTTGATCGAGGGAAGGTTGCGGGAGTTAGACTGGCTGGATTGCTCTTACACAGAGCCAGCACGGACTCAATGGGCCGAATGGCCTCCTTCCATGGTGTCACCTTTCCATGATTCAACTTATCCAGTTCACTTTTGAAGGCCCCTCGCAGTACATTCCAGATTCTTCCACTGCTCCCTTCTCCCCCTCGACTCTCCTCCCCTCTCCCCTTTCCCTTCTCCCGCTCTTCCCTCTCCCTTCTCCCCCTCTCCTTCTCCCCCTCTCCCCTCTCCCTTCTCCCCCCTCTCCTTCTCCCCCTCTCCCCTCTCCCTTCTCCCCCTCGACTCTCCCTTCTCCCCCTCTCCCCTCTCCCTTCTCCCCTTTCCCTTCTCCCCCTCTCCCCTCTCCCTTCTCCCCCTCTCCTTCTCCCCCTCTCCCCTCTCCCTTCTCCCCCTCTCCTTCTCCCCCTCTCCCCTCTCCCTTCTCCCCCTCGACTCTCCTTCTCCCCCTCTCCCCTCTCCCTTCTCCCCCTCTCCTTCTCCCCCTCTCCCTCTCCCTTCTCCCCCTCGACTCTCCCTTCTCCCCCTCTCCCCTCTCCCTTCTCCCCTTTCCCTTCTCCCCCTCTCCCCTCTCCCTTCTCCCCCTCGACTCTCCCTTCTCCCCCTCTCCCCTCTCCCTTCTCCCCCTCAACTCTCCCTTCTCCCCCTCGACTCTCCCTTCTCCCCCTCTCCCCTCTCCCTTCTCCCCCTCTCCCCTTTCCCTTCTCCCCTCTCCCCTCTCCCTTCTCCCCCTCTTCCCTCTCCCTTCTCCCCCTCTCCCCTCTCCCTTCTCCCCCTCTCCCCTCTCCCTTCTCCCCCTCTTCCCTCTCCCTTCTCCCCCTCTCCCCTCTCCCCTCTCCCTTCTCCCCCTCGACTCTCCCTTCTCCCCCTCTTCCCTCTCCCTTCTCCCCCTCTCCCCTCTCCCTCTCCCCCTCTCCCCTCTCCCTTCTCCCCCTCTCCCCTCTCCCTTCTCCCCCTCTCCCCTCTCCCTTCTCCCCCTCTCCCCTCTCCTTCTCCCCCTCTCCCCTCTCCCTTCTCCCCCTCTCCCCTCTCCCTTCTCCCCCTCTCCTTCTCCCCCTCCCCTCTTCCTTCTCCCCCTCTTCCTTCTCCCCCTCTCCTTCTCCCTTCTCCCCCTCTCCCCTCTCCCTTCTCCCCCTCTCCTTCTCCCCCTCTCCCCTCTCCCTTCTCCCCTTTCCCCTCTCCTTCTCCCCCTCGACTCTCCCCTCTCCCTCTCTCCCTCGACTCTCCCCCTCTCCCCCTCTCCCTCTCTCCTTCGACTCTCCCCTCTCCCCCTCTCCCTCTCCCCCTCGACTCTCCCCTCTCCCCCTCTCCCCTCTCCCTCTCCCCCTCGACTCTCCCCTCTCCCCCTCTCCCCCTCTCCCTCTCGACTCTCCCCTCTCCCCCTCTCCCCCTCTCCCTCTCCCCCTCAACTCTCCCCTCTCCCCCTCTCCCCCTCTCCCTCTCCCCCTCGACTCTCCCCTCTCCCCCTCTCCCCCTCTCCCTCTCCCCCTCGACTCTCCCCCTCTCCCCCTCTCCCCCTCTCCCTCTCCCCCTCGACTCTCCCCTCTCCCCCTCTCCCCCTCTCCCTCTCCCCCTCGACTCTCCCCTCTCCCCCTCTCCCTTCTCCCCCTCGACTCTCCCTTCTCCCCCTCTCCCCTCTCCCTTCTCCCCCTCTCCCCTTTCCCTTCTCCCCCTCTCCCCTCTCCCTTCTCCCCCTCTTCCCTCTCCCTTCTCCCCCTCTCCCCTCTCCCTTCTCCCCCTCTCCCCTCTCCCTTCTCCCCCTCTTCCCTCTCCCTTCTCCCCCTCTCCCCTCTCCCTTCTCCCCCTCTCCCCTCTCCCTTCTCCCCCTCGACTCTCCCTTCTCCCCCTCGACTCTCCCTTCTCCCCCTCTTCCCTCTCCCTTCTCCCCCTCTCCCCTCTCCCTCTCCCCCTCTCCCCTCTCCCTTCTCCCCCTCTCCCCTCTCCCTTCTCCCCCTCTCCCCTCTCCCTTCTCCCCCTCTCCCCTCTCCTTCTCCCCCTCTCCCCTCTCCCTTCTCCCCCTCTCCCCTCTCCCTTCTCCCCCTCTCCTTCTCCCCCTCCCCTCTTCCTTCTCCCCCTCTTCCTTCTCCCCCTCTCCTTCTCCCTTCTCCCCCTCTCCCCTCTCCCTTCTCCCCCTCTCCTTCTCCCCCTCTCCCCTCTCCCTTCTCCCCTTTCCCCTCTCCTTCTCCCCCTCGACTCTCCCCTCTCCCTCTCTCCCTCGACTCCCCCCTCTCCCCCTCTCCCTCTCTCCTTCGACTCTCCCCTCTCCCCCTCTCCCTCTCCCCCTCGACTCTCCCCTCTCCCCCTCTCCCCTCTCCCTCTCCCCCTCGACTCTCCCCTCTCCCCCTCTCCCCCTCTCCCTCTCGACTCTCCCCTCTCCCCCTCTCCCCCTCTCCCTCTCCCCCTCAACTCTCCCCTCTCCCCCTCTCCCCCTCTCCCTCTCCCCCTCGACTCTCCCCTCTCCCCCTCTCCCCCTCTCCCTCTCCCCTCGACTCTCCCCTCTCCCCCTCTCCCTCTCCCCCTCGACTCTCCCCCTCTCCCCCTCTCCCTCTCCCCCTCGACTCTCCCCCTCTCCCCCTCTCCCTCTCTCCCTCGACTCTCCCCCTCTCCCTCTCCCCCTCTCCCTCTCCCCCTCGACTCTCCCCCTCTCCCCCTCTCCCTCTCCCTCTCCCCTCTCCCCCTCTCCCCCTCTCCCTCTCTCCCTCGACACTCCCTTCTCCCTGTACTGAGCAATCAGCAACATTAACAGCAGAGAGGCTCCCCCTGTCATGGAATCTTCCAGACCCCTCTCACTTGCTGCTCTCTGTCCTCACACAGAGCCCCGGGGCTGAGGCCCAGTCCCGGGACAGTGGGCTTGGCTCCATGGGAGAGGCACCTGCAGTCCGCTCTCAGAATGGCCCCGGCCCCAGACCCAGACGGCCCCGGCCCCAGACCCAGACGGCCCCGGCCCCAGACCCAGACGGCCCCGGCCCCAGACCCAGACGGCCCCGGCCCCAGACCCAGACGGCCCCGGTCCCAGACCCAGACGGCCCCGGTCCCAGACCCAGACCCAGACTACCCCGGCCACAGACCCAGACAGCCCCAGGCACAGACGGCCCCGACCCCGGACTGACCCGACCCCGGACTGACCCGACCCCGGACACTGACCCGGCCCCGGACTGACCCGACCCCGGACTGACCCGACCCCGGACTGACCCGGCCCCGGACTGACCCGACCCCGGACTGACCCGACCCCGGACTGACCCGACCCCGGACTGACCCGGCCCCGGACTGACCCGGCCCCGGACTGACCCGACCCCGGACTGAACCGGCCCCGGACTGACCCGACCCCGGACTGACCCGGCCCCGGACTGACCCGGCCCCGGACTGACCCGGCCCCGGACTGGCCCGACCCCGGACTGACCCGACCCCGGACTGACCCGACCCCGGACTGACCCGGCCCCGGACTGACCCGACCCCGGACTGACCCGACCCCGGACTGACCCGACCCCGGACTGACCCGGCCCCGGACTGACCCGACCCCGGACACTGACCCGACCCCAGACTGACCCGGTCCAGGCCGAGAGGCTGCATTCTCCAGCCTTGCCCTGCAGACCCAGAGCTGCTCCTGGTCGCCCACCATGAACACCTGCAGTGTCCTCACTGGAAGGGCAGGAGGCTGAAACCTCCAGATCTGTACCCAATGGGGAGACACTTCACAGGGGTCCAGGAATGAGGACTGGGAGAGAGGACAGGGAGTGAGGACAGGGAGTGAGGACAGGGAGTGAGGGCAGGGAGTGAGGACAGGGAGTGAGGACAGGGAGTGAGGGCAGGGAGTGAGGACAGGGAGA